>NC_064766.1:1270000-1570000 GCF_011397635.1 Epinephelus fuscoguttatus | reverse complement strand
TGTCATCACAGGGGTCAAAAGTGTCAACTCTTGAAGCAACAACGCATCGTGTTACGGACGTGTGACACGTGGCATCACTATGCTAACTAGCTTGCTATGCTAATCAGACGTGCGTGCATAGACACGTCATGTTATCACGGGGTCAAAAGTGTCAACTCTTGAAGCAACAACGCATCGTGTTACGGATGTGTGACACGTATAGGCCTATACTATATAGGCTATATAGACCGTTTAAAACTGGACAACATAAACATTCTAAATGGGTCTCTTTGTATTTCCTGTTTGCATGTATGTTAATACAGAAGCTGACAGGAAGTAAACAGGGACCAAAGTTGTTGCCCTAGCCACAGAATAGCAATGAAACAGTCCATATATACTGTACATATATATATATATATATATATATATATACTGTACATATATATATATATATATATATATATATATGTATATATATATATATATATATATATATACACACATATATACAGTACAGGCCAAAAGTTTGGACACACCTTCTCATTCAATGCGTTTTCTTTATTTTCATGACTATTTACATTGTAGATTCTCACTGAAGGCATCAAAACTATGAATGAACACATGTGGAGTTATGTACTTAACAAAAAGGTGAAATAACTGAAAACATGTTTTATATTCTAGTTTCTTCAAAATAGCCACCCTTTGCTCTGATTACTGCTTTGCACACTCTTGGCATTCTCTCCATGAGCTTCAAGAGGTAGTCACCTGAAATGGTTTCCACTTCACAGGTGTGCCTTATCAGGGTTAATTAGTGGAATTTCTTGCTTTATCAATGGGGTTGGGACCATCAGTTGTGCTGTGCAGAAGTCAGGTTAATACACAGCCGACAGCCCTATTGGACAACTGTTAAAATTCATATTATGGCAAGAACCAATCAACTAACTAAAGAAAAACGAGTGGCCATCATTACTTTAAGAAATGAAGGTCAGTCAGTCCGGAAAATTGCAAAAACTTTAAATGTGTCCCCAAGTGGAGTCGCAAAAACCATCAAGCGCTACAACGAAACTGGCACACATGAGGACCGACCCAGGAAAGGAAGACCAAGAGTCACCTCTGCTTCTGAGGATAAGTTCACCCGAGTCACCAGCCTCAGAAATCGCAAGTTGACAGCAGCTCAGATCAGAGACCAGATGAGTGCCACACAGAGTTCTAGCAGCAGACCCATCTCTAGAACAACTGTTAAGAGGAGACTGCGCGAATCAGGCCTTCATGGTCAAATAGCTGCTAGGAAACCACTGCTAAGGAGAGGCAACAAGCAGAAGAGATTTGTTTGGGCCAAGAAACACAAGGAATGGACATTAGACCAGTGGAAATCTGTGCTTTGGTCTGATGAGTCCAAATTTGAGATCTTTGGTTCCAACCGCCGTGTCTTTGTGAGACGCAGAAAAGGTGAACGGATGGATTCCACATGCCTGGTTCCCACTGTGAAGCATGGAGGAGGAGGTGTGATGGTGTGGGGGTGTTTTGCTGGTGACACTGTTGGGGATTTATTCAAAATTGTAGGCACACTGAACCAGCATGGCTACCACAGCATCCTGCAGCGACATGCCATCCCATCCGGTTTGCGTTTAGTTGGACGATCATTTATTTTTCAACAGGACAATGACCCCAAACACACCTCCAGGCTGTGTAAGGGCTATTTGACCAAGAAGGAGAGTGATGGAGTGCTGCGGCAGATGACCTGGCCTCCACAGTCACCGGACCTGAACCCAATCGAGATGGTTTGGGGTGAGCTGGACCGCAGAGTGAAGGCAAAGGGGCCAACAAGTGCTAAACACCTCTGGGAACTCCTTCAAGACTGTTGGAAAACCATTTCAGGTGACTACCTCTTGAAGCTCATCGAGAGGATGCCAAGAGTGTGCAAAGCAGTAATCAGAGCAAAGGGTGGCTATTTTGAAGAAAGTAGAATATAAAACATGTTTTCAGTTATTTCACCTTTTTTTGTTAAGTACATAACTCCACATGTGTTCATTCATAGTTCTGATGCCTTCAGTGAGAATCTACAATGTAAATAGTCATGAAAATAAAGAAAACGCATTGAATGAGAAGGTGTGTCCAAACTTTTGGCCTGTACTGTATATATATATATACATATATATATATATATACACATACATTTATATATATATATATATATATATATACACACAGTGTGTATATATACAGTATATATATGTATGTATGTATGTATGTATACCTACTGTATACATACACACACACACACACACATATACACATATACACACATATATATATATATATATATATATATATATATAGATATAGATATAGATATAGATAGATATAGATATTACACAGCTCTATTTAAAACTGTATTCTGATTGGTCAGTCGCGGCATTCAGAGGTCTCATATTACTGTTATTTTCCCAGTATTCACCGGTTCATTTTACATTAGCCCTTACATATATACTGTATATATATATACAGTAGGTATATTATATATATAGCCACTATTTTTAACACTTCTACAAGAGATCATTTGTTAGCCTATAATAATAATAGGATACTTGCAGCTTTATATCAAGGGGAACAAACTGTGTCTCATGAAATTGTTATATTATTTATATATAAATAATATAACAATATTCCTGCCACAAGGTGGAGTCTGGGGTTTGTGAATCAGTGCCATAATACCAGACTATAGAGATTTCGTTTTTATTTTGAATAAAAATGAAATCTCACGTTTCCAGAGAATGGTTTCACTTCAGATTGATAGTAGACCACCTCAGAATGTCACACACCAAATTTCATTTGATTCTGATGTAGAATAAGAAAAAAATAAGAGCCTTCTTAAAAAGTCAAATATGAGAAAACACCTCATATTTGACTTTTCTTATTTTAAAAAAAGCTATTTTCTAGAAAATGCACTTGAATTAATTCCACTGCCACTGTAGCTGCTCAATAATGAAGCCCGCTCTTCTGCAGCTTCTCTTTCCTCTAGAGTTCCTCCAGACATTTCCCCACTACTTTCTGTTTAACATAGCCTATCTCACCAGAAAATGGTGGCAGCTGGGATATCTTTAAATTATTGTGTAACTGTTTTTTTTCCCTCCAATGTTATTTTAATTCGTGAACATGAATGTAAACAAATAAAAACAAATATACAAAGTCGTGAGTACATTCAAGTTACAGAGAGGATTTTAAGGCTTCATAAACATTCAAAGTCCTGATGGCTTTCATATTGGTCAGTTCATATTTTAACTGGTGTATATTGGGTTTCCTTTCCGTCCACTTGCTTTTGTGGATATGAAACTTTCCATCTAAAATACGATGGTTTAAAAATACAGATGTCTTCTGTCCATATTGTTTTTCTTCAAATAAAAAGTAATGTCCTTTTTTTTCTTTTTTCTTTTTTTTTTAGCAAATTAATCTTAACCCCACAGAAAGAATCAAATTGTCAACATCAATCCAAAATAATTGAACATAAATACATTCATAAAATAAATGAACAATAGTTTCTGTGTCAGTTTGCAGAATACATAGGATTCAGACAGAAGGTCCGTACATTTTAAGAGTTTCTTTTGTTGGATAAATTAAATGTGTATCTTTAAAATAAACATCACCACCTTTATTATTGACTATATATTTTTTGTAGTAAGTCAAACCACTTTCCAGTTAATGTAACTGTACAACTGAGGTTGTCTGGAATCTGTCAATATCAATGTGCTGTTGATTAAAAGCCGAATCTCTCAAAAATACTTTGGTTGATCTGCTGTTTATTTATGATATGCAGTAGGTCACAAAGTGATATGAACTTTTTGATTTATACAACGGAGAGAAGGAACAATATAACCCTGCCTGCACGGACGAACGGGCCGCATGATGGGGTCAAACGCATCATGTGCATAATTAACCACAAAACAAGCAAATACTTCATCTTAATGACATATAACACCCATTATGCTTCAGCTGAATCTTCTAAGCAAATGCTGCTAGAGAAATTATACATAATAAATGAAGACAGTGACATTTTCAATAAACAACAACGAGTTGAACGTTCATTTCAAGCTTTTGTAGTACAACGAATTTCAGAATTGTGCGAGTGACGGAGAGCAGGCGGCAGTGTTTGATGCAGGAAACTCGATATGGACTTGAAAATCAATTTCGGAGTGGGGATTTCGGAATGGAGGGCTGTCCCCTGTTGGAACATTGTGCACGCACAGCCCTTCACCACCTGGATCCTAAAATAAACACCTGTTTTATTACATAATCATGCTTCCGTGTTGCGCCATTGAAATAACAAGAATTGCGGTTTAATACTCTTAATTATAACAGCCAGCTTATTGAAAAATGTCAGGTTTAAATCGGGCTCGGGCCCATAATTACAGTTAATTGGGCGGGCCAGGCCGGGCCAGTCCTGGACATAACATGTCTGAAAAGCTGTTTCCATAAACAGTCAAATTTGCAAAAGGGCAAAATGCGAAAAAAATGTAAACATACAGATGGAGGTTTGCAGCATTTAGGATCCAATTCAATAACAGGCTATATATTCACAATTAGGCTGTTGTAGCCTATATATTATCTTAGTTAAATATTTTTAAACCACAGCCAGACATTGAGGGTGGTCAGTAGCTCTGATTTGTGAGGATAAAATGAAGATTAAAAAAAAATCACACGTGTGTATATACACGCGTATGTCTGCAGCGACTTGATTCATTTATTCATTCCACTTCTTGTGAAGCACACACACGCCTGCCTGCACATGTAAACTTTGGAGACAAACAGTTTGCCAAAATAGGCTAATGTGACGTGTTCAGGTGTTAATGATGTGTACATGCACTGAGGAAGCAGATGAGCTCTGTTTCTGTTCAGTGTTCATAAATGATACCAACTGATGTTTTCTTCCCACCTAACATTGAATGTTGCTTATAATAAATGATTGATATTCAAGGTAAATAGTCAGATGCCTTGGCGTCTCATAGGATGTACATTGTAGCCATCATGTCATATCTGAGGTCACACTGATACACTGTCAGTATGTTGGATTAGCACAGCAGACTGTGTCACTGAATGCATAGTCATAACTGACTTCATGTTGATCCTTACAGATAACCCTCTGCTGGCAGCTAAAGTGTCAGTGACGATCAACATCCTGGATGTCAACGAGTTCCCTCCTGAGCTGGCGCTTCCTTCCGATACCTTTGTGTGTGAGAACGCCAGAGTGGGACAGGTAAACTCTACTCCATCTGCCTCAAATGATTGCTGATTGTTATGGAGAAAAGGAGCAACACTAAAAACGAATTTCCTCATGTTATAGTCGTTATAGTCATACTTTTCTATGATCAATTTTAATGATTTTAATATTTCTATTCTGATAAAGACTTCATATAATTGAATTACATATTAAACAATACATTCTCACTCCAACCTTGTCACATGTCGACGTTTGGTGATGGACTTTCAATGTCGACATATGATGTGCAAGGTACCCTGGGTGTGTTGGTTGTTGACATGCTGGGACTCAGTGACTCGTTGAGGCACCACCTTTTATCGAATGAGCTCCCTGAGTCAGTGAGCTGAACAGATTATCTCTCTGTTGGCTTCCTGACCAGGTGATCCAGACAGTCAGTGCTGTGGACAAAGACCTTCCTCCTGTCGGCCAGAGGCTCTTCTTTAAGTCCCCTAAAGAGCTCCGCAACAGAAACTTCACTGTTAGAGATTTTGGAAGTAAGTAAGAGGGGGGATAAAAGAGAAGAAGAAGATGGTTACAAACTCTTTTAATGTATTATGACTACCTTAGTATCCAGCTACAACAACAGCTATTTTCAAAGAAAAGGCTCTAATAAGCTACTGCACACTACCTGCTCAACAGCTAACACCAGACAGACACAGATTAAGACTAGCTGCTGAACATCATATGTGTATAATAATAGCAGAAATATGACTAATCGTAAAAGCAGTCGTAGTGGCTCAGAGAGAAAACCAAGTTAGTGACAAGCATTAATGGGATATGAATGTTTGCCAGTGGGAAGAGAAAGAAGGAGAATTCAGGAGGAGCTCAGTGAATCATGAGAAGTTTGTTTGCAGTGTTGTTTAAGTTACTCTCAAAATGTAATATATTACATACTACTAGTTACCTTCACTTGAATGTAATAAGTCACTTTACAATATTACTCTCTGTGTAGAGTACTAGGTTACTTTTTAAACTACGTTTGCATTACTTTCCTCAGAAGAACTAATGTTGATTTTAAATGGATGAGGGTCATGTTGTTTAAGGGCAGGTAATCAGAGCACAGAAGCTTCAGTTTAATACAGTCAATTTCATTTCTAGTGCTGTGCAGGTCTGACCCATTCATGCATTCACATACAATAGCCCCTTTTCCACCGCAGGTACTTTTTTCATTTAACCAGGATATTGAAAAGTCTCGGCGTGTTTCCACCAAAATTACTCAGGGAAAAAACTCACTCAAACCCAAACTTTCCCTGAAGGGGGTAGGACTTTTCAGATTACCTGTTCCTGTTACCCGTTCTGCACTTCCTGGCATGGGCAGCCACTGCAAATTTCATTTCTACAAGCTCCACTTCATTTGTGTTTTGATTAAGGATGGGTACTGCGGGTCCACGCTCAGTATTTGGTCCGGATGGGGACTTGAACAGGCACCCCTTCGGTTCCCAACCCAAGTCCCTATGGACTGAGCTACTTTTTGCTAAAACTGGTTAAAGGAAAAAATGGGTTTCTAGAGTCCTTACAATAGAAAATCTCTCCCTCCTCTCTCTCACAAAAGACCATTATTGTTGTACTAAACCTACTAGTACAAAGTAGTCTGCCATAGAAAAACTATCACCTCACTGTGTAGGATTATATACAGCTACCCAGTTGCTCACTTGGTAGAGTGGGTGCCCCATGTACAAAGGCTATACCCATGCTGCAGCGGCTGCAGGCTAAATTCCAAAGCTACGCTGTCCAATAAAGGCAAAAAGCCGAAATTAATTAATTAATTAATTAATTAATTAGATAATAAAAAAATATTTTGCTGCATTTTGCTAAGGGTCAGGGATTAATAACACATTGTCAGATCTATATCCAATAGTTGCA
This sequence comes from Epinephelus fuscoguttatus, assembly GCF_011397635.1. Classification (NCBI taxonomy): domain Eukaryota; kingdom Metazoa; phylum Chordata; class Actinopteri; order Perciformes; family Serranidae; genus Epinephelus; species Epinephelus fuscoguttatus. Next base: position 1,562,904 of record NC_064766.1, on the reverse strand, counting down.
TTGTTGCATTGGTTCATAATTCTTTCCAGTCCCTTATCAAAATAATTTTGGTATTAGAGATTTTATTGCTGAAACAAAAAGAAAACACTTGCTGCTATTTAACATTTTATCTGATACCCATTGTTCTCCCTGCTAAATAAAGAGTGCTTCTGTCTCTGTTGTCTCTGAATGTTGCTTTGGGGTGTTCGGCTTTTACAAATCCTCCCCTGACATTTTGAAGGCCCAGTCCTGTTCATGGTTTTAAATCATGCTAAAATTGTCTCTGAAACCCTCTGATGAATTTATGTTAATTTTAGCCTAAAGAGAACCTGCAGATATGAAGTGATAAAGTTCATACTCACTGCCCCGTAGGCTAAAACGAGGATTTTAATGACTTGCTAATACACATTGTTTTTATTTTTCTTCACATTCCTCTACAGTGTGATTGGCCTCTCTTGACCTCACCTGAGGTCACTACTGTAGAAATGATTACGTGCGCAACTTCCGGTGATATAGCGGAAGTAGCAGTAAGATAGTTAGTCCCGTAGACTGTCTGTGGTTAGTCCCGGTGACTACTCTTGGTGGCTAACCGCCAACGACAGCACTGTTGTTGTTTTTTATTGACGTTATTTGCCTTCAGTTTAGCAAATACTGATTTATTTTTTAAAAAAATATTTAACTGATGTTAACTTAGCATTTACTTAAATGTCTTTGCAGAGCTCTGGTACCTCTTGCACTGTCCGTGTCTGTAACAACTAACAACCAGTCTAAGCTAAATTTTTATCTTCAGCAACTGTGTGTTGAACATGTAACCAGAACAAAAATGGATTGTTCCTGTTGCCAAAGGTACCATTGATATGAGAAATAAAACCACAAGAGTTTCACAAGACATAGCAAAAAAGTATAGTAGTATACTAGTACTGCACACTAAATCATAGTAAGTAAATCAAGTAAATCATAGTAGTAGTATAAATCAGAATTTGCAGAAGAGAATGACACCTAGACTGACAGGTCCATCACTCAACGTCAGTACATGATATCCCCGTCTTTCCCCATCTGGCTTCATTGTCAACCTATATTAGAAAATTGCTCGTTGTAATATCAACTCAGCAACATACCTTGAAATACGTATTTAGTCTGCAGGGCTGAGAATGTGTTACTGATTTACCGTACTTCCTCTATATCATATAAAAAATGAATGCCAAAAGTTATTTCTTTTACTACTACTTTATATTACTATTACTGAAGTCTGCTGCTAAATTCAGCATCATGTTTCGCTCAGAACAGTTTTTAATAAATCAGAAGTAAAAAAAACTTGTCGTTAAACTGTGTCGTTAATTCAGACGAGCGGAGGATTAGCTGGGAAACATCACATTTATTCACTTTACATGGAGCTACAGTTAATACTGAATTGTGTTAAATGTTTGCCGAATGTGTTAGTTTCTCTTAATAAGTCATCAGAAATCATAAATCATCTGTAGATTGAGCAGATGTTTACCTTAAAGAGCAAATTGCAGGTTAAAGTTTTCACAAAAGTTATACTTAACCTTGTGTGAAAATGACCATGTGAAAAGTTAATGCAGGATTTAATATGTTTTACAAGACATAAGGGCATGTATTCAGAGGAAAAAGTGGCTGTTTTGAGCAAAGCTCCTAAAAATGCTATTTTTTGAACATCACATTATATTACGTAATGGGAAGGAGTTGTTCTCCTCAGCTCTGCCTCAGCCTAGTGAACAGTAGTAGGTGGTAGTGAGTCTGAGCGGTCATTGTGTAGTGAGTTGGTCTGTTTTCAGTAGTTTTATTTTACATTTATTTATCATCATCATCATGGTAAAGTATTGTGTTTGTGCTGGTTGCACAAACTCCAACCTGTCAGCACACTGGGTCCACCATTTTCCTAAGAGGAAAAGGAACACTGCTATCTTTCGTGCCTAGGTGCGTTTTATGCAGGTGAAGAGACGGGACTTGGGCATCTGTTACGAAAAACGCGGTCGTATGTGGCGCTCATTTTAGACCGGAGGATTATTATCCCAGCGATATGATGGAGTTCATTATGGGATGCTGATGCCAGGAGCGGGTGAGACTCAATGCTGGCGCAGTTTCTACAGTGCACACATCGGCTTTATCAAGTCCACCATCAGCAGCAGCTTAATGGTCATAGATCTGTCAGAGATTCAGCTCGATGAAAATGTGAGCTGTGCACCGTAAGTATTGTTTTCTAACGTTTGCTAACTTCCAGATTAGTCGAAATAATGATTTTAAATAATGAGACACAACGTGTGATACGTGTTGATTGTTGTAAGGCAACCTAGCTAGCTTGTAAACCCAACATTACTCTTAAATCTACAATTAGCTGCACATGCCACACAGCCATTTACATTATGTAGGAGGGCAAAATATTAGAAAAACCTCTCAGTATGATGCAGGCTGGTACAACTCCAACACTAACTATGACCTCCATAATTAACATACAATTGAACTAACACAGCTTAGACCGAATGTCAACAAACACTGAACATTTTAAGCTTCATAAATGCAGATTTTGTGACAGAGGTGTTGTATTAGATGGCATCAGATTGTACAGGTGTACCTATTAGAGTGGCCACTGAATGTATGATGTTGCACAATTATATAAGGTAGACCTCTTTTTTTTATCCTAGCTCTCCAGGTTCAGCCCAAGATGGTCAGTGTGGTGACTCAGACAGAAAAGTTTGAGAAATGAACATCAACTCCACTGGCCAGTCCTGTACACAAGTGATGATGAATCCTCCTCTGTTTTCATGAGTGAAATGAGTGAGTCATCTGACGAGGAACTGTCAAAAGAGCCACCTCAAGGATCTCCCCCTGACCTCAAGTAAGACTTCTTCATTTAATTTAGATTAGATAGATTATGTGTCACCAAAGTGTGTCATAGTCAGAAAAAATAACTTTTTCTTTGTTCAATGCTGCTGACAAGTTCACTGTGTGCCAAAGCCAGCTGATGTCCTTGTTTAACATTTGCCCTGCCTGTTGTGGAGAAACCCAGGGAAACATAGAGCAGCAGGAGGGAACTTATGTAAAAATAAAGCAAGTAAGAGGATATTTGTGAATTCTGAAAGAGAAAGGAAGTTCATAACCTGTATGTTAATTTTTATTGATTTTCTTTGTTTTGTTTTTTGTTTTGTTTTGATCTATTTATATACTTTGCTATATTTATGGTATAGACTGGTAATTTTTTGCCTGTCATATACATCTCTTAGGTCTGTGCAACATGTAGGCATGAGCGTTATTGGCAGAACCAGCCAATGCTGCACCGAAACATGCCTGCCTGCAACCTCTTATTGAGTGGTGCCATCCACTTCTCAGGTTGCATGGCTACCCAGACCATACGAATGCTGAAGCTGTTTGGGCTTCAGTGCATCAGTACCAGCACCTTCTTCCGCCATCAGCGACTATACATAATTCCTACCATTATGCAGGCCTGGCAGAATGAACAGGCAGGCATCATCAGAGATCTGAATGAGATGGGGGATGGGCTGATCCTCTCTGGTGACCGCAGGTAGTCCACTTCGGCTTGTACCACTGATACAGAAAGCAGGTCAAAACAACATGATATAGTTTAATATATCACTTTTTGTGCTTTAATGTCTGACCACAGATGTAAATTAGCTATATAGCTAACTCTGGCCCAACATCTGTGTTGTGCATGTATGGAGGTATTTTTGTGTCTTTTTGTTGCAATCATATAAAACTGTTTTGAGAGCATATTTTTTGAACTGCAATCAAAAATCAAGTTTGTAAGTAAAAACATATGATCATTTTGCTTACAAATCAGTACTCTTTGCTTGCAAGTTAAAACGTTTTGCTTGCAAATCAGTCTTCTTTGCTTGCAAGTTAAAAAGTTTTGCTTGCAGATCAGTTGTCTTTGCTTGCGAGTTAAAAACTTTTGCTTGCAGATCAGACCTCTTTGCTTGCAAGTTAAAGTTTTGCTTTCAAGTTCAACTGCACTTAATGGGCGCGGCCTACGCTGATAGATGAGAGAAGAGTTTCTGTTGGTGGGTTTGATGTGGCTCCAGAGTGGGCTACACCCCTGATTCCCTCCCTCCCACTGGAAACACTCGACAGTCGGCATTACTGCTACACCCCGGGGCATCAACGGTACTGACCGTTACGCCGTCAAATAGTTCTGCCCTGGCTAGACAAAAGCAATCTACATGCACCAGTTCAAATAAAACATTCTTGCTATTATTAGTTATGTAAAAACATACCTGCTCATTGATTTTCGCCACAGCTCCTGCATGGAATTCACTGTGAACTACAGAACTCCCATGTTGCTTTGCAAGCTGTCATTCCGATCGAGGCTGGCCAATAGAGATGTGTCTTACAGCTTTCAGTTTAGGCCCCGCCCACCAGGTTCAACTTTTTACTCGCAAAACTTTTTGACGTGCAAACGGAAAAAAATGACTCGCAAACAAAACCTTAGGATTTGCATTTTTTAATCAATAATTTTTTACTTGCAATAAAACATTTTTTGATTGCAATATTGATACTTTTGCTCTCAAATCTTTTTTTTTGATTGCAAAACCTACTCTGTTTGATTGAATAATAAAGAAACAAATGTAGCTCCATATGCATGGCCCCTGTTAAATAAACTAAACTGTTTTTGACATTGATAGGTCAGACTCTCCTGGCCATTGTGCCAAATACGGCACCTACTCTTTGATTGAGGACAGAATAAACAAGGTTTTGGATCTTCAAGTTGTCCAGGTAAGTTAACGTTATTAGACACACAAATCAGTTGTCTGATGACACAGTAGTAATATGACCAAATGTTTTTTTTACAGAGCTCAGAGGTCCCAAGTAGCACCTGGTGTGAAGTAGAAGGTCTGAAGCGCAGCGTAGAATTTCTTAAGGAGCAACAGATGCAAGTGTCAGCCCTCATCACAGACAGAAATTGTCAGGTAAAGACACACAACAACAGATATGTACGCACAAAGTCTTGGCACTGACAATATTTACAGCTAAAACTACATTTTCTTATGATTAATGTGTCCCGCCCTTTAGGTTGCTAAGTGGGTGCGGGAGGAGTTGTGTCCAGAAGGAACAAGCCATTTCTTTGACATTTGGCATTTTGGTAAAAGTATGTATCTTGATAAAGGTAATTTTGTTTTGGTTGGCTGTTGTTTATAATTACATTTTCTTTTTTAACATTGTGTGTTTCTATTCTGAAACAGGTCTAGGGAAAGCTCTGGATGCTGCTGCATCAGTAGCAGTGCAGCAGTAGCTCAGTCCATAGGGACTCCAAAGTCGCCTGCCCAAGTCCCCGTCCAGACCAAACATGGAGTGTGGACTGAGAGGTGCCAGTTCACCTCCTGGGCACTGCAGAGGTGCCCTTGAGCAAGGCACTGAACCCCCCAGCTGCTCGGGGCGCCTGACCAAGGCAGCCCCCTCACTCTGACATCTCTCCACTTTGTGCATGTATAGGTACTGTTTGTGCATGTGTGTGTGTTTCAGACCTGTGTGTTAATGGCAAAAGAGTGAAAACATTGAATTTCCCCCCAGGGGGATTAATAAAGTATATAAAATATAAAATTATTATATTATTATTATTATTAGAAAATAATTTAAAAAAATTAAATTAGAGGGAGTGTGAGGACCTGAAGCTGTGGAGGCCAGCTGTTATTAAAGCCTTTGGAAACACAGCTTGAAATAGTAAAAATGCATATATTATATCAAAGTCGAGTGTCTCATTAATCATCCACAAAAGTCTGAGTGAAAATAACCATTAATAACTATTAGAAAACCTGGTTTAAAAACAGCTCATTTTGCTGTTTAGACCACTTGCCAGGACAGAGTGGGCGTGGCAAATAACGCTCTGATTGACAGCTCCCTTGTTTTGATTGACATCTGCCTGGCTCAGCTATGGCTGCCACAAATTTAATCCAGCCGTACATGTTTGAGCCCTCTGATGATTCAGAGGACGAAGCAGAAGCTGAAAATGATTCCTTTCAGGTGGTCACTGAATGGTAAGTTTCAAAATGTTTTGTGCTTCATATTAATGTTACTAGTGTGAATGGTTGTTTGTCTCTATGTGTCAGCCCTGCGATAGTCTGGCGACCTGTCCAGGGTGTACCCTGCCTCTCGCCCGATGTAGCTGGGATAGGCTCCAGCCCCCCCGCGACCCTCAAGAGGATGAAGCGGTTAGAAGATGAATGAATGAATGAATTAATGTTACTTCGTAGAATAGTTAGCATAACTTTTACATGCAATGTTACGGCCAGGCTCCACTGGCTGCAAACGTACAGCGTAGCGTCGCGGCATATTCATTTGGGCTCCACTGACTGCGTACGGAAGCGACACGTAGAGAAGCCAGCGGGGTTGTTTACTGTTTGCTGAGCCGAGAGGCTGCATGAAATGTTAAAGCATTTTCCACCGAAGTTATTACATATATTTGAGTTATCTACAAGTTTACTGTACTGTTTGTCATCTACTCGCTTTCAAATGTCCGCCACGAGTTGTCACACCGCTCCCGTTGCCAGTGGAGCCGCTGTAATTGATTAACAGGAGGGCGAGCTGCTACGGGACTCGCGCTGCAGACGTGCCCGGTTGAGCCCGGCCGTTAGCTGAGATGAATAACAACGGGAGGCTAGCGCTTTGCCTTTCTTCATTGAGATACGTTTTCATTGAAAACATAAATCTGCTCCGTTTTTCTAATAATAGCCTTTTTCATTCAAACACATCCAGTCTTAATAGATTAAATATGTCTTTACTCTGACACACACACCGACCCTCAAAGCGGGAGAGACCAGTACCGGCCGGCCGTCTCTCTCGATTTAGCTGGAGCAGAAAGGTTTTGTTGCACTGCCACTGGGGGGGGCGGGATGAGACAACTGACTGATGATTTATGATTGGTTTGGAATTTATTGCGTAATAAATCTCAGAGATAACCATGGCCAAATCAAACCCAATTTCAAGAATGTACAAAAACTTAAAAGACAGATATTTCGAATTTGGATGGAAACAGATTTCTAATTGTTTTACATGTTTAATATTATGTACATAAGACCCTAAATTACATAGTTAGAAGGCTATTGTGGATTTGGGTTTCCAGAGGCTTTAACCACCTCTACTGGACTGCAGCTTCCACTCATGATGGAGATCCAGATGTGATGGAGGCCAAGTGGAAAAGCATGGTCAACCATGTTCAGGACATTCATGAACATGACACTCCTGAGAGGAGAGAAACTCAGTACAACCATAAATGACAGCAAAATGCAGTAGACGGTCACACTAAACTGAAATGAAATAAGTTCACATAAATTAGGTAAGTAACATAAATAAACAGGCCCTATTGCCTTTTGCTGTCATTATGGTCGAGCTGAGTTTCTCTCCTCTTCTCTGTTTCACCCCAGGCAGAGCTGAGCACTCCATATGTTCTCCACTGAGCAAAGCAGAGGAGAGACAATGAACCAGGTTGAGTTGACAACAACTACACTCGTTACTTTACTGTAAGTGCAATAAAAGCTTTGTGAGTAAAAAGCAAGTAAGAGTAATTTATTCTACACAAAATATGGACAGATGACAAGGCAGGGGGCTTTAAAATCACAATGTTATGATGGTAGAGGCTCAGTGGTCAATGACAGCCATCAGCGATGGACCACGGCATCGCCCATCGGCCTGATCCTACTTAGTATTTCATATTAAAATTCAACAGCATACATACTGCACTAAAAAATGACAGTAAAATGGAGTCATTGCCACTCGAAATAGTTTGAACAAAAAACATTATAACCTACATGGAGATAGAAATTATTAAAGGGCTATTGTATTACATTAAATCAGTTTTAGCTTGGTGTATTCAATAAACGAGGAACTAGTAGTTATTAAGTTTTTAATATTCTGTCCTTTCAATGGATAATGGCACTTTTTAGTCGCAGTGCTGCTTCAACACACTTCACAAGAAAAATTAGGTTTTACAAATTTTCTATATGTTATTTTTACTTCTGGGGTTATTCACGTGTACAACTTGTGATGGGCACATTTTACTTTTTCTACAGGCTTCTCTTGGCAGTTCTGCATTTCAACAGCAATGGCAGCAGAGAAGTTGCTCGAACCAGTGATGGTGAGGTATGTTATGTGGTTCGCTACCCAAGGTTCTGTAAAGGTGACTGGGTAGTCCATCCTGTCAAGGAGAAGCCATCATGCGGTTAGCAGTTTCAGTCAGTCCCTAAATATTATTTATTATGTGAGTCAGTCCGAGTCAACAGTAATGACAATGACTGCGATGTAAACATTTGTTTCCTTTCTCTAGCATATGCATCAGCCCTCATGGAGTCTCTGAGAGTGGGATACTCCAGATCACCACAGGCTCTACGAGAGTACAGTGCTGTCTTGTCTTCCACTACACCTGCCCCGCTTTCCAGATCCTTTCAGAAGATCAACAAGGATGAGGCAGTTGGCCTGTATCTTGCACGGCATTCACGATTAAACACAGGACATTAGTGTAGCACAGGTGTTGTGGTTTGAGTGACTCATTCTTTGCTTCGTTTTTCAAGTTTTCTCAGTGTTGCAAGAAAGCATTTTTGACCTTTTTTACTGTTTATTTATGCTTATTATGCTTATTATACTCAAATACACATATCTCATGACTTTCTATATGTGTATTTTGATGTAGATCCAAATGCACATTAAAACATTTTCTATAAATTAAATATCTAATTGAGAAGTGAGACGGCTTTTGTTGGAAGTATGCACTCTGAGTGCTTTCTAGTTTTAAATGGGTCAGTTGACATATTTTTCTTTCTTTCTATCATTTCTCAATGATATACATTTACACATCCATGTACATATGTGACCAGCCATGGAAAAACCAGGAACAAGTCTCCCGAGAGGCATTTTGAGTTATTTACAGATTCTGAAAGTGTAGTTTCTAAGCTTTGCAACGATGTCTAACACATGGAAATCTGAAAATATTTGAAGAAGTTGTGGCCATTTGAATGCAGGCGCTCCTCAAACTACTTTACTGAGAAATCCAGCCTGAACGATTTTGAATTCTCTGCTCATTTGCATCTCATGTAGATAAGCCCTACCCCCTACTGGTCTAGCTCTCAGTGACATCTGGTATCTGTTAGCCTGCAGGGCAGAAACTATTGTAGTAGTTTCAATCAATCAATCAATCAATCAATCAATCAATCAATCAATCAAACTTTATTTGTATAGCACTTTTCATACATTAAAAATGCAGCACAAAGTGCTTCACAGAATAAAAACAAACAAAAATAATACATACATATTGAAAACCCGCCCCTCCCACCCCCACATATAAACACACACACACACAGTCAATATAGTCAATAACATGGCTGGGCACTGAGGAACCAGGTGAGGAAAGAACCACCTATGGGGAGCCATCCACACTGAGAGGCGCTACAGCCCACAGCCACAGGAAGCGCCGCCATAGAGACCACCCCGACCAGACAGACCGGGGTGGACTCCACACATGGTGTGGAGATTAGGAAAAATTAAAGAGTTAAAGATTAAAATAATATTAATAATAATAAATAAATAAATAAAGATTTAGAGACTAAAATGCATAAAGATTTAAAAATAAATAATTTAAAAGCAATAGAAAGTAAAAAGAACATATAATAGAAGAATTAAAAGAGTAAAAGAAGTCAGTTAAAAGCTAAATTAAAAAGGTGAGTCTTGAACCTCCTTTTAAAAACATCAACAGTCTCTGCAGTCCTGTTGCTCTCCGGCAGGCTGTTCCATAAGTGAGGGCCATAGTGGCTGAATGCAGCCAAGTTTCTCTCTCTGGCCTTCAGGACCAATAATTAAAACCTCTGTTTTGTCCTGGTTGAGCTGTAGGAAATTCACTGCCATCCATGACTTGATAAAATGCAGTTAAAAAGGGTATCAGTCGGCCCTGTGTCATCAGGAGACACGGCGATGTACAGCTGTGTGTCATCTGTGTAACTGTGGAAGCTGATGCCGTGCCTCCTGATGACGTCCCCAAGGGGAAGCATGTATAGATTAAAAAGAATTGGACCTAAAATTGACCCTTGGGGCACCCCACACCTAATTTCATGCCTTCTGGAGGAACATGTATCCATACTTACAAAGAAACAACGATCTGTGAGATAAGAGCTGAACCAGTTAAAAACAGTACCAGTGAGGCCCACCAGGTTTCTGAGTCTATTTAATAAAATGTGGTGATCTACTGTATCAAAGGCGGCGCTTAGATCCAGTAGTACCAAGACTGTGAGTTTTTGTGAATCAACATTCAACCTGATATCATTTAAAATCTTTAAAAGGGCTGTCTCGGTACTGTGGTTCATCCTAAAACCAGACTGATATTTCTCTAAAATACTGTTTCTTTTTAAAAAATCATTTACTTGGTTAAAAACCAGTTTTTCTAAAATCTTACTTAAAAACGGTAAGTTGGATACAGGTCAGTAATTATTAAAAATGTTGGGATCTAAATTACTCTTCTTCAGAAGGGGCTTCACCACTGCCGTTTTGAAGGCAGCGGGGAAGACACCCATCTGAAGAGAGTAATTCACTATATTTAAAATCTGTTCCTCAAAGAATCCATAGAATGTCTTTAAAAGTGATGTGGGAATCAGATCTAAAAGGCAAGTTGTTGGGTTTACCTGGGAGAAAACTCGACCAAGTGTCCTTGCATCAACCAGGACAAAACTCTCCAGTGTTTCCTCAGTTAAAAGCAATGATCCAGGTGTGTTAAAAATTACATTCCGTTGGGATAAAAGACTGGACCTGATATCATCGATTTTACTTCTGAAGTGGTCTGCAAAGTCCTCACAGGGGGCATCTGTTGATATGTTGGATGGTTTATTAAAATTGGTGCTGGTTAAAAGATCAAAAGTGGAGAAAAGAAATTTGGGGTTGTTTTTATGATCGGAAATGAGTTTTGAAAAGTGGGATATTCTTGCCTGTTTGACTGTTTTATTGTAGGTTTTGAGTTGTTCGCGTAATATTTCAAAATGAACTGTCAATTTGGTTTTTCTCCACCTCCTCTCTGCACTCCTGCATTTTCTTTTCAGTCTTTTGATGTTATCATTTCTCCATGGGGGTGTAGGTTTTGTTTTTCTGATTTTGGTTAAAAGTGGAGCCACTGAGTCAAGTGTTGACTTTAATTTACTGTTAAAATTGTCCACAATAAAATCACATGGTGCAGGTAAAATTTCAGCAGGAGTGCTCTGTAAAATCTCGATAAAATTTGCAGCCACTTCAGAAGTTAGGTAGCTTCTCACCGTTCACCGGGGCCTCCTGATGGCTAAAACTGGTGATGTTAAAATACACACAGTAGTGGTCAGACACAGCCAGGTCAACAACAGAGGACACACCAGTGGACAGGCCATAGGTTATGACCAGGTCCAGGGTGTGTCCTCTGTTGTGAGTCGGCTGTGTGACGTGCTGTTTAAAATCCATGCAGGTTAAAAGGTTTAAAAATTCTCTGGACATTGGATCCGAGGTATTATCAACATGTAAATTAAAATCACCAGTTATTAAAATTCTATTGTAAGTGGTGTGTATGACTGATAATAGTTCTGAAAAATCAGTGATAAAAGAGGTGGAATGGTGGGGTGGTCTGTAGACTGTGATACAAAGAATAGGAGGGCTGCCAAAAACAAAGGCATGATACTCAAATGATGAGTAGCTGTTAAAAGAAACTTCAGTAGAGTGCAGCGAATTTTTAGTGACTGCAGCAGTTCCGCCTCCTTTTTTACCCCCCCCCCCCCCCCAGTAGAAAATAAAAAATTAAAATTTGGTGGGCAGGCCTCGGTGAGAACAACAGGTGCGTCAGTGCCAAGCCATGTCTCTGTTAAAAGAATACTGTCCAACTTGTTATCTAAAATCAGGTCATTTATGATAAAAGTTTTATTTAAAAGAGAGCGCACGTTCAGCACAGCCAGGTTAATGTCTGTGCCGAATGTGCACTCATCATCACAATGTGGTGAGTGTGGAGCAGGTGTGAGGGGAACTAAGTTTTTGGGGTTGCTGTTGGTCCATGGTGAAGTTGTTCTGTTAAATCTGTTTGAAATTCTGAGTGGGATGGATGTGGATGTGGGAGTGGGTTGGGGATGAACCAAAGAGGAAACCAGGGGGGCGTGTGCTTCCAATGTACGTCAGTCACATGGGGCACGCTGAACAGCGTGCTGAATGTTAGCCGCTAACATGCGGCTGCCCAGCCTGCTCGGGTGAAGCCCATCAGCCCTGAAAAAAAGAGGACCGGTTCCAAAATAAGTTAAAATTGTCGATAAAAGTGAATCCATAGGTGCTACAGGCGGCCTGGACCCATGAATTGAGGGACAGTAGCACTCAGTAGTAGTGTTGGCAGGGGACCGCTGATAAAGACCGACTTACCACAGTTTTTTAAAAGGTTAAAAGGAGCAACAAAATCCATTTTTGTCTGCTCTGATTGCCGGCGGGCCGTGTCATTTGAGCCCAAATGGAAAATCAGCCGATTTATGGAGGAAGGGAGTGAATGAAGCAGTTCTGGAAGTTTGTCAACAATGACCGGAACTGTGGCTCCAGGGAAGCAGTGAGTTGTGGCGTTGAAAAAACGAATATTCCTAATGATGCTGTCTCCAAACAACACGGTGGAAGGAGGGAAAAGAGGACGAAGAGGAACACGATGGGGATTGGGTGACTCACATGAGGCAGGTGGACGGTCCATGCTGCGTGACCGGGGGGGGGGCAGGAGCGGCGGCGACTCGGCGGTCCCGGTCCCGGCAGGAGCAGCGCCATCCCGGCTGTGGGAGAGGAGTCCCCCGGAGCGTCTCCGTACAGCTTCCTTTAGGAGCCTCCGACGCGCCGCGGAAGCCGATGTCCGGGATGGGAGTCGATGGTCGGGGTCCTGCAGCCGCGGCACTCCGGTCCACAGGTGCCAGCGAGGAAGACGCGGATCCATCCGCGCAGGGCGCTGCAGGTCTACCACCGGCCGGCCGAGAGGGAGCCACAGCACCGTTAGACGCCGAGGCCGACTCCTCCAAGCGGGGAGCGGCTGGAACAGCACCGATCGGCGGGGAAGGAGCCGCAGCGGCAGCGTCTGGATCTCCGTCCGATGCCAGGGCGCTGTAGCGGTTTGACAGGCTGAGGCGCGGAGGTGAGGCAGCACAGCCAGGGCCTCTTTTACCCCTGCCGACCACCTCCACCCAAGGCCACCGGCGACTCGGTGTTGAGCTGGAGGACGGTGGAGGCCAAGCGCTGGGATCCCAGTGCACCGTGTCCTGGAGGGCCGCCGTGAGTGAGGCGATCTGGAGCGACTGTTCATGAGCCACCTCCTGGAGGGCGGTCAGCATGGAGGATTTGATGTTTAGCTCACCAGAGAGCCGGCGAATGTCCTCTTTCAGGTCAGAAATCTTTTTGTCTGCTTTTACAAGCTGGGGGTCCACATCGGCGTGCATGGATGTAGCCATATATAGGCTATGCTGGCGGAAGCTTTCCCACCTGTCAAGCAGGCCGTGTCTGGCTGTTAAAACCCCTAATGCTTTAACATCCAGTGATTAAAATAACGTCCGATTAAATGAGATAAATAAAAACAAAAATAAAAACAGCTGGGGCCTGTATCACGAAGCGAGATCAACCTTTCCTGGGTTACCCAGACCTATCCTGGGTTGACTACCCCTAACAATGGTAATCAGGATAATCGGTATCACGACGCTGGATATCAACTAGGTAACTCAACCAAGAGTTGCTTTATCAAGAGCCGTGAACGCGCACGCAGCGGACCAATCACAATCATGAGAGAAGCGCAGCGTCACTGAGCGTCCTCACAGAGCGCCGTATGTGAGGGGAAACAAGTATTTCTTGTGAGAATCAGAGATTAATTCTACTAAAATATGAGGAGGAGAAAAGCAACATTACAGAAAAGGCCAACACCGTGGCAGCTGCAGGAGGAGGAAACATACGTGGCAACGCATAACGGGATGAATAATGTTTAGTTTTAGTTTAGATTAGTTTATTTGCACATATGTTAAAAACAGACAGTATAAAATTTACAAGATTAAAAAAAGAAAAGTGCCAGAGAAGTTAGAAGCCACTAAAAGCTTATCAAAGAAATTCCCCTGTCAAAACATCAATGAAATCAGAGAAGAAAAAAAAACGAGTAAGGAAAGAAGAAAGAGGGGAGGAGAGAGGGAAAAATCAAGACAAAACAAGGTAGCAAATAAAATGATGTGTAGGTTAAATTACTCATCACTGGTTCAAGTAGCTACAGTACCTGTACCTGTACATCTGACACTGATCACACCCTTGAATCCCATGAAATCAGTGCTACGCAGATGAACTGCGTGTATTACAATTATCGTCTAATATCATTGCGTCTGATAAATTGGTCTTCTTTGTCATAACGTTATATATGCTGCAATAAAGCTTAAAGCTGACGCCACAATTAAATCATATCAACACCAAACTGATAGTCTGAATAAAATCATCCTGATATTGAGCTGTGTTAGAAATTAACAGCTGCGCAAAAATATTCCTAGTCTCCCTCTTTAAAAAACAAAAAGGAAAATCCCTCAAACACCATGAAGTGTAGACATGATAGGCTACTTTCTACATTTCCAGCAGCAAAGCTGTCAGTTAGGCCCGTTATCTTTAACAGGGATCATTTCCTCCAACAAAACAAAATGTTGGCACTAAGTAATGGTGCTATTAAGTGTCCACAAATGATCAGTTTCTTTCTTATGACATTTCGACTTCTTTCCACTCCTTTTTGAGCAGTCTTTTCATTGTCTGTTGTTGTTGCTTTCTTTTCTTTTTTAATGTTCAAAATAAACTTTCAAATCAAAATCAATCAAATGAATTAAACTTCCCGTCATGACTGGGCTGCATTTCTGTCAGCGGAGTCATTTTTTTCCGAACATCTGATTGGCCAGTGGGTGGTGCTTTTTATAGGATCAGATTCAACCCTGAACTTACCCTGCTCCGGAGCAGGATAGCCGTTCAGAGTAAGTTACCATGGTGATCTACCCCGATAAGAACTGAACCGGCTTCGTGAGACCAAAAACCCAGGGTTAACCCTGAAGTTACCTCGCTAAGACATTAATCCTGCTTCGTGATACAGGCCTCTGATGTCCAAGCAGATAGCTTAAAAGTTTGAACAATGTAGTTAATGTTGATGTAGTTATTTTCCTTAAGCACTTCAGTGGACTGATTAGAATCAGAATGTACTTTATTGAAAGAGAAATGCTTTTGTTACAAAAGCCCCTGAATAAAGTTGATCATTGGGGGTGTACTATTCTGTATACAAACGTGTGTTTTGTGTTCCTCTGTGTGTGCGTACGTACGTTTAATCCACAGTAAATGCCCTAAAACTCAAAAATATACGATCGGCCACCCGGTCAAAATACACACATTAAACAGTTAGAATTTTAAACGTAGGTCTTGGGCCAGGGTGGTTTGGATCCCGTAGAAAGTGGGACTTATCGGTGCGGGCCCAAGCACTGGGCCCGTTGAGATGAATGGGTGTCTGCTGTCCACAGCTGCAGTCAGTCCGGTGTCCAGAAAACAGCACAGAAGGTGTAAAATGGGTTCTGGGGTGGCCGAAGTGTTCACGGGGTCTTTCCCTCTCAGGTGGGCAGTATCGTTGTGGTCGATCCGGTTGTAGAATGGAGAAAAAACTAGTATATTGCTAAAAGTTAGCGAAACGCTAAAGTAGTTTGGTGTGGCTGTGTCGGCACCAGTCACACAAGTGTCCCAAAAAGCTTAAAATCCGCCGGTCAAAGACACGAGATCAGCCATCCACCATCCTGGCCAACGTACAGACTTTAAGGCAAATAAAATCTTAAAAGTAGTAGATTAATTAATTAATGAACACCGAGCAGATATTTCCCTCAGAATCTAACGGTTAAGCTAGCTTGCTAATCGTCAACAAACGAGTTAACGTTCACCACCACAAACACGTATCGTTACCGTGGTTTTCAGCAGAATGGTGGAGAGCAGAGATGTTATAAAAGGTCCAGAAATTTAAATCCTCGTAGCAGTTCCTTATGCAGGAGCGGCTGGCTGCATAAGTAGCCATGTGGTTCAGCTGATTGGCCGAAAAAGAACAAAAGCACGTGAATAGCCAAAGAAAGCCAGTATGCAAATTTACTGTTGTTATCGCCGCACCCCCAACTAGGATCAGAGCATTTCCTCTAAAACAATACAAATTCATATACAAAGTTTATGGTTTTAAGGCCACCAATACTATTATTTGAAACATGGAGTGGCTTCTTCATGATTTCAACTTACACATTCTGCAAAAAAACGAAAATCACTCATTTTTTAAAAAAAAAAAATCGATTTTTTTCTTTTTTTCCGACTTGTGCTGGGCGACTTGTTGCTGGGTTTCTCGTGGGGGCCACATATTTTAAAAAGTTCGAATTTTGGTGTTTTGGTTGTTTCTGTTTCATATTTTTATTGATGTGTATATAAGAATAACAAAGGCACTTACATATATCAGGGCATTCTGGTGTCAGCATTCGACATGTTTGTATACACCATTAGATTTAGATTAACATATTTTTAAGAACAAACAACGATTACAAAAAATAGAACCAGATAGACAATACAATGAAAAAAGTATTTAAACATAGTCTGTATAAAATGATTAAACTGGTCACATAAACATAAGAACAAATAAAAAATAAAAGTGTGTGTGTGTGTGTTACTTCCAATTCTTTAGTAGAGTATTGGCTATACTCTTCCAGAAGACCAAAAATGCAAATGTGTGGTGAAGTGTCAATACTTTTTGAGAATACCTTGGACATGGTGCTGAAGTACATTTGCCAAAAATTTGTCAGGGCTTGACATGAGAAAAGCATATGCGTAAGATTGCAGGGTGAGCCTCTACATCTGTCACAAACATCTACCGTATTTGGGAAAATCTGTGCCAACCTTGTCTTCAAATAATGACATCTAAATAAAACTTTAAATTGTACTAACGTCAAACGACACAAATAGAAGTTTTGTGAATGACCTTCAGTGCAGATTCCCACCAATACTCATCAAAAACCAATCCCAGTTCACGCTCCCCCTCTTGTGTTGATGGTCAAATGGCCATCATATGACTGAATAGAACTATAGATTTTTGAGATTAAAGACCTTTGTAGAGGATTGAATTGTAAAAGTTTACCCCATGGCTGCTTAGGTGGAAGGTGAGGGGAGTTGGAGAATAAAGATTTTGCACAGTTCCTCACCTGCAAATATCTAAAGAACAAAAGACCCCTTCCTTATAGAAATCTTTAAAACATTTCAGTCCCTTATCCTGCCATAAGGAGAAAGTGAGATCGGTAAATGTGGGTTTAAATACAGGATTTTTAACAGTGGGAGCCGTAAATTTAAAGTGTTTCCTAAATTGAAACCATATCTTAAGCGTAGCAGTAACCACAGGGTTGCAGGTAAGGCCAGAGAGGTTTGCGGTGACTGGACCAGTTAATAAAGCAGAAAGAGAGGCTGGGCGGCACGACTGTGCTTCCAGTTGACACCAAGGTACACTAGTTGACATGGACCAGAATGTAATTTTAGTTATGTTTGCGGCCCAGTAGTAAAATTGAAAATTTGGCAGAGAGAGGCCGCCATAGAACTTACAATTCTGAAGTACTTTTTGTCTAACTCTGGGTGTTTTGCCATTCCACAAAAAATGGCAAATAGTCGAGTCTACTGTTTTAAAAAAAACTATTAGGTAAAAATATAGGCAGACATTGAAACAGAAATAGAAACTTTGGCAGGACATTCATCGTGATTGTATTTATTCTCCCAATCAAAGAGAGAGGGAGGGAACTCCACTTTTGAAAATCTGCCTTAATTTCAACTAAAAGGGGAAAGAAATTTTCAGAGTGAAGAGATTTAAAAGATCTGGCTATGTGAACCCCAAGATACCTAAATCCTAAAGGGCTCAATTTGAAAGGAATGTCAGACTGGGAGAGTTGCATTGCTAGTTTATTGACAGGATAACATTCAGTCTTGGCAACGTTAACTTTATACCCTGAGAACTGGCCGAATCTACGAAAGAGTGAAACAATGGCGGGGCAGACTCTCACTTGATTTGCGACATATAGCAATAAGTCATTGGCATATAACGATAGTTTGAATTCTGTATGAGTCCTGATGATGCCATTAAAAGTGAGAGAAGTCCTCAAATAAATAGACAGGGACTCTGTTGCGAGTGCAAACAATAGGGGAGACAGGGGGCAGGCCTGTCTACAACCTCTATTTATAAAAAAAAAAAAAAAAAAAAAAAATAGCCGGATTGAATGTTATTAGTGGTGATACTGGCACAAGGGAGTGTATAAAGAAGGTGTATCCACGATATAAAACTTTCACCAAATCCGAATTTAGCTAAGACCGCAAATAGATAATTCCATTCAACTCGATCAAACGCCTTTTCGGCGTCAATCGATATCACTACTTAAGGTGTAACTGTTGTTTCTTTCGAGTAGATTACATTTAACAAAGTACGAACATTATAATAGAGCTGACGCCCCTTTATAAAGCCAGTCTGTTCCAAGGCGAGCCAAGGCCTTTGCCAGAATCTTTGTATCTACGTTCATTAAAGAGATTGGCCTATAGGAGATGCAAAGATCCGGATCTTTGTCCTTTAAAAGAACACTAATAGAGGCTTGTCTCAGCGTAGGAGGGAGAGAACCAAGTGACAGAGATTCCACATAAACAGAATGAAGTAATGGAATAAGTTTGTAATGAAAAGGTTTAAAAAAAATTAGACCGGAAACCCATCAGGTCCCAGGGCTTTATTATGTTGCATGTTTTGTAAAGCTGAATTTAGTTCTTGAATGGTCAGAGCAGAGTCTAAGTTCATCGAAGAACGTGTGCATATCAGCTAGATCTGATGAGAGCTCAGACGCATACAGGGATTCTTAAAAAGATGAAAAGACAGAGTTAATAGCATCCAGGTCTTCCTGCAACGCTCCCGATCCGTCCTTAATGTGTGGTATTAAACGTGAGGCTGCTTGACAACGCAACTGGTGAACTAGCAATCTACCAGACTTGTCGCCATGTTTGTAGTATCTAGAACGGGAGTGAAGTAACAAGTGCTCTGTCTCATTAGTTGTGATAAGATCCAGCTCAGTTTGTAAGGCCACGCGATGCTGCGAAAGAGTGTCAGATGGGGCGGTCGCAAGCTGTTGGTCCACTGATTCTAAATCAGATGATAGCTGTTGAATAGTTGACATCCTTAATTTTCTGATATGTGCAGAGTATGAAATTATCTGACCTCGCAAATATGCTTTTAAGGACTCCCACAATAGCACCTTAGAGAGAGGTTCTGAATCAGAGTGGTTAAGAGCAATAAAATCCTCTATTGCATTTGTAATAAATTTATGAAATTTGTCATCCGATAAAAGTGAGGTGTTGAATCGCCAATGGGTGGGATAGCGATGTCCCTGAGCTGGCGTCGGATGTCATTGAAAGCTGCACGGGCTTTGGCTGTCCTTGCAGTGAGATCCAGCGAAAATGGAGATTGTTGAATTTTTCACCTTGATTTGCTGCTGGGCTCTGGCACGTCGTAGGATATCAACACAGTCTGCATAATAGTGTAAACGTGCTATTATGGGACGAGGACATTTGCCGGGTTTCGGCTTGGGTTGTAGAGATGGATGCGCACGGTCAACAACTGGCTCTTTTACTAAGCCGAGAGCGTCTTTAAGCAGGGTGGAAACTGTGGCCACGTCGACCGTGCCATGCTCCTCGGGTAGACCTATTAACCGGATATTGTTACGGCGAGACCTCGCCTCCAAATCTTCACACTTACTATCAAGAGTAACAAGTTGGGCTGAAAGTTTGTCCACTTTACTTTTGAGTGAAACCACGTCGTCAGTGTATGTCGGCAGTGAGCCTTCCATGTCATTCACAGTCACCTTTAGTACATCCACCTCCGACCTGATAGCCGCCATGTCAGCATTTAGTTCCGTCTTCACGTTTTGCAGCTCGGACTTTATCTGGGTCAAGTTGTTTGTCATTGCCGACTCTAATTCAGTCTTGAAAACACCTACCATCTCTTCTCGAAGAGCAGCGAGCAGTTCAGCCTTAAAGTCTGCAGAAGTCATGCTCGGGACGGCGGCAGTTTCTTCTGGAAGGGGCGCCCCAGCAGCTGGTGGTTGCAACACTCCGCGGCAGGGATGCAGGCAAGGGGGCAGGCCTTGTTAGCGTAGCCGCCAGGTTGTTCGTACTTTTTGGTTGACGTGTCGACATGTAATGCAGTCACAACAAGCTTGTGGAGTCAAAATGTAATAATAGGAAGTTCATGAAAAAGCCCTAATGTTCATTCAAGAGAGTTTTGCACACAGACACGTCTTACTCCATTAGTCGCTAAGCCCCTCCCTCGGTGTTTTGGTTGCTTTACAGAATGTGCCTTATTTTCTTATCTGCAATTCATGAACAAATAAATACATTAATATAAATACATTGATAGATTATATATCTCTCTATATATTTATCTATATCTGTATATAGCCTAGATAGATCGATATAGGACATGTTTGTTATTAACCTTAGGCTGCTGTGCATGCAGGCCAAATTAATGCAGATCTGTTTGATGATCTAAATTTCATAAAAAGTTTTTATACAGTAAGACACTTTGTGATTGTGTTTTTTTTTTTTTTTCATTAATTGTCACCCAAATGAGGTCATTCAAAGCCTTTGTATATTCCTCCTTCCTCTGGAAACTGTCTTCTGATGGCAGACACAACACAGGAAGGTAAGGGCTTTCTTATGTGTCTGCCCAGAATGCCATAGGCCCAGCGGACAACTTGCCTGTAAGCTGTATAGCAGTATTGCCTGGGGATAGGGGCACAATATCAATATTAATGTCTTATTATTAGTGTCATCAAAAAGTGTAATACAAGTAGTGATGACCTAAATATGGACAACTTGTAATAGAAAAACACAATTATTCAGATTGTTTTAATGTTGTCTCCAATTTCATTTTCATCTACATATAAATACATAGCTGTACTGTTTACTATTATTATTCTATTTCAAATAGGTAAAGTCAATTTAACATAAAAGGTCAAGTATATGATTTAAAATCAATGACTTCTAGGTTTAGAAATCTGCTGAACACTCAGCATCAATATCTACTTCGTTATCTTGGTCCACAAGGGTTTTATTCTAATTGTATAGAAAATCAGACAATTGAAAGAACTCAACAAAGTTAATAGATTATTTTTGCCCTAAACATAAGATAAAGATAAGATAAGATACACCTTTATTGATCCCACAATTGAGAAATTCCAGTGTTACAGCAGTCAAGGGTAAAGTGTCACAACTGAACCTGAATCTGAACCCAAATGCACAACTCAGAGACGGATTAAAGTGCAAATAAACAATCTTTAATTTCAAAGTAACAAAGGAAAATCGCTCATACAGAGGAAAATCTAAAACCAAATCAGAATAACAAAAAATCACTTTTGCGAGGAAAACAACAAGGATCGAGGAAAAGGCTAGATAAAGTATCAAATTAACATAAAACTAGAAAATGGTAAAAGCTGAGCAAAGTATCAAAAGAATACATAACCTGATAAACCATAAATGGGACATGGAGGACCTCAGACTTGACGAGACAAGACGAACTGGCACAGGACAAAGGGAAACACAGACTATATGTACCCACACACACACACACAAGGTAATGGGAAACAGGTGGAAACAATCAGGGCAGGGCAGACAATCAGACCGGTGGGAACACACGAGAGGAAGGGGCAAGTTACCTGAAACGAGAGGAGAGTTGGATGTCAAAATAAAACAGGAAGCCACGAGACAACATAGACACAAGACAGAACTAAAAATAACTAACTTAACTTCTTGGACATGACATAAAGAGTCAAATTAAAGATTTCAGTATTTAAAAAAAACTTCAAAAAAAACTAGGCATGCAGAAAAAAGTACAAAAAATACAAGAAACAGCAATAAATAATGATAATAATAATAATAATGAGCAGTGGATAAGAAGTGAGCAATGGATTAAAGCGAACATATTTAGTGCAAAGTGAATATTGAATGTGCAAATAAACAACAACATAGGGGGCAGCAATGCTTATAGTGGTGTTTATAAAGTGTCCATAGTGTCCCTAAAGTGTCCATGGTGCAGTTTACTGTGAGCAGTGCTGGTTATGTAGCCTGACAGCAGCAGGCAGGAAGGACCTGCAATAGCGTTCCTTCACACACTTTGGGTGAATCAGTCTAGCGCTGAAAGAGCTCTCCAGAGCTTTTATCTCCTCCTGCAGAGGATGGGAGTCATTAGTCCTCAGAGATGACAGCTTGGCTGTCGTCCTCCTTTCTCCCACCACCTGCACAGAGTCCAGAGAGCATCCTAGGACAGAGCTGGCCTTCTTGATCAGCTTGTCCAGTCTCTTCCTATCTGCTGCTGAGACGCTGCTGCCCCAGCAGACCAATCCGTAAAAGATGGCTGATGCCACCACAGTGTCAAAGAAGGTCTTCAGGAGCACCCCCTGCACTCCAAAATACCTGAGCTGCCTCAGCAGGTAGAGTCTGCTTTGGCCTTTCTTGTATAGTGCTGTTATGTGGTTAGTCCAGTCTAGTTTATTGTTAAGATGAACACCCAGGTACTTATAAGATGTCACCATCTCAATGTCCTTTCCCTGGATGTTCACCGGTGTTGGGGGGAGGAGTCTGCGCCTGCGGAAATCCACCACCAGCTCTTTGGTTGATCTGAAGGTGGTTCGTCAGGCACCAGTCCACAAAGTCCTGGTTCAGTTCTCTATACTCTCTGTCATCCCCATCTGTGATGAGGCCGACGATGGCAGAGTCATTAGAGAACTTCTGCAGATGACAGGTGGGGGTGTCGTATGAAAAGTCTGCAGTGTAGAGCGTGAAGAGGATCAGTGCCAGCACTGTTCCCTGCGGGGCCCCCATACTGCAGACAACCAAGTCCGATACACAATCCTGGGTCCTGACATACTGTGGCCGGTCCGTGAGGTAGTCCAGGATCCAGGATGTGAGGTGATTAGCCACCCCTACGAGCTCCAGTTTGTCCCTCAGAAACGCAGGCTGTATGGTGTTGAAAGCGCTGGAGAAATCAAAGAACATGACTCTCACAGAGCTTCCAGGCTTCTCCAGGTGGGAAAGAGCTCTATGCAGGAAGAAGATGACGGCGTTGGTCTGAAGCTGCTGAAGTCCTTGGGGTGCGGAGTCTTGGGCACAGATACTATGCAGGATGTCTTCCACAGCTGTGGCACTCTCCCCAGCCTCAGGCTCAGGTTGAAGATGGTTTCAACTATCCAGCACAGTTGATCTGTGCAGGACTTCAGGAGCCTGGAGCCTCCTTGGTGTTGGCATAAAATAAATCCAGTGTTTTATTGTCTCTGGTGTGGCAGGAAACATACTGGGTGAAGGTGGGCAGGGTGGTGGATGATGGACAGGCGTGGTTGAAGTCCCCAGAGATCTGAAGGAGGGCCTGAGGGTGCTGTGTTTGCAGCCTACTTGTAACAGAGTGGAGAATGTCACAAGCAGACTCAGCCTTTGCAGATGGGGGGACATACACTGCTACCATAATGACATGAGAAAACTCCCTGGGTAGATATTATGGTCTCATGCCAACAGCCAGCAGCTCAGTGTTCCTGCAGCAATGCTGTTCCTTGATAGTGATGTGCCCAGAGTTACACCATCTATCATTCACAAATACAGCCAGCCCCCCTCCTTTCCTCTTACCGCTGTCCACTGTCCTGTTGTATCTGATGAGCTGGAATCCGTCCAGCACGCTGCTCTGCCACTACTCCCTCTGATGGCAAGTCAGCGCCGACAGCTCGTCCATCTTGTTGGGGAGCGACCTTATGTTCCCCATAACAATGGACGAGAGGACGGGTTTGCACCGTCTCCTCCGTTGTCGGTGCTGCACTCCAGCGTGACATCCCTGTCTCCTTCTCCGTAGCTCGCTGGGAACATCGTGCCTCTCCTCGGGCCACACCATGGTGTGACGCAGCGCTAACAGCTGGTCCCGGGTGTAAACAAAGGAGCCACGGCTGGGTGCCGGGTCCCCGCACAGGATCCACTGTCTCTCAGATTAACTCATATTGCAGTGGTGCCTGGATAGCGTGACGTGTGTGGTTGTGCTGCTGCCGTGGTCCTGCCAGATGCCTCTTGCTGCTGCTGCCATCATTAGTCATTAGTCATACTTCTACTGTTATTATACACATATGATTATTGTCACACATGTATACTGCCAGATATTAATATATACTTTCAAAATATTGTACCACAGTAGCCAGAACTATAACTATAATATTATTACTTTCATTAACGTTGTTGTAAGCTACTGTCATTACCGTCTGTCCTGCATCTCTCTCTCTCTTTCTCTGTCTCTGTCTCTCTCTCTCTTTCTGTCTCATTGTGTCATACGGATTACTGTTAATTTATTATGCTGATCTGTTCTGTACAACATCTATTGCACGTCTGTCCGTCCTGGAAGAGGGATCCCTCCTCCCCCATTATAGGATTTTTTTTGGGGAGTTTATCCTTATCCGCTGTGAGGGTCCAAAGGACAGAGGGATGTTGTATGCTGTAAAGCCCTGTGAGGCAAATTGTGATTTGTGATATTGGGCTTTATAAATAAAATTGATTGATTGATTGATATTATGCAGTGCGAAATAGATGGATAGATAGATAGATAGATAGATAGATAGATAGATAGATAGATAGATAGATAGATAGATAGATAGATAGATAGATAGATAGTGATGGACTTGGGCTCATCCTACTCTCCAGTGTGCTATGTGTGAGCTCAGTCCTGCGTGTTCTTTAACGAAGCAATAGGAGAAGATATTCGGTCTCAGTTAATGTAGTTTATTAAGCAGTAAAGGAATAAAATTACAGAGCTCTGGGTCTCAACTTCACGTCCCTGACGAACAACAAAGGTGTGTCAGTTCACGAAGTCTGACCTCCTGTCCTTTCCCTGACCCAGTATATTTTGAGCGTAACAGAGTGTCATTGTGCACGCAAGGCGTTGTCCTCTTCTCATTGGCAGTTCCACTTCCTCCTTCACCACACCACGCCCCTGCCTCGTGTTAATCTGACTCCTTCCCGCTGACAGTGGGGGCGTGGTTCCTGTTTTGAAAGACAAGAGAACAACACAACTCCCTACACGTGCTGTACCTTACTATCTATACATCACTTTCTATTCTTTTTACCATATATGAAACTAATTATCTAAGCATTGCTGTATGTGCTCCTCAGACTTCATGTCTCTTCCTCTCCTGTACTTCTCCACTTCTGCAAAGCAAACTCATTCAGATCAGCTGAAATCATCTCAGTATTCTCATTGTTCACACATCTAAAACTTATATAGTGAAACACAACTGATAGTAAAACACATAAAATCATTCTATTCCCAACAGTCCTCCTTTTGGCCTCATAGGACTGAGGCCACTTTTTTAGTCCCAATGTATCCAGGTCCCCCTTTTTATGTCTTGTGATTACTGCACTTTTTGTTTCTTTTGAAACGAAAGGTTATAACTCCCCCTTTTGGTCTCATACACATGAGACCACCTTGTCTTCTCCTGAGTCTGAGTCCGAATCTGAATCAGTAGGCGGCCCTCCTAACAGGGTGGCCGTCTCCATTTGAGTCATCTGATATGGTGGGGGCTGTGGATGTTTTCTCTCCACAGCTGTCACTATGATTCTTTCACAGAGTGACCGGATACATGGGATACAACAACAACCACATAATGCTAACACCGCGAGCATTCCCACCAGAGACAAGAATACCGATACCACTAAATCTTTCCACTTACCGAACCACTTCTCGAAGATACCACCCAGGGGTTTATCAATGCCTGAGTGTTCATGCATTTCCTCAGAGAGCGTGCGCAGCCCTTCTAGCGCCTTAGTTACTGACCCGTCTGGAGCTGTGTTGTTTGGGATGAAGGTGCAGCAGAGGCCCTGGAACATAGAGCAGACACCCCCTTTCTCCGCCAAAAGCATGTCTAACGCAATTCGGTTCTGTACTGTCATCAGGGAGGTAGCTGCCAGTTGTTCAGAGAGTCCTCCGTCCCTAGTGCTGTTGGCCAGTCTAAGAACATTGTAATGCACATAATTAATTCTGTCCACATTTTTGTTAGGGGTGATGGGAAACAGTGCAGCTAATATGGGTATGTTTTCACAACCAGCAGCCACTTGGTCAGCCAATTTGTACTGGTCTGGGACCCCACGAGGAACACCTATGGCGTCCATATACGTGGTTGTTCCCTGGCTCATATCAAATGCATTTCTTTTCTGTCTACCTGAGTTGGTCTGGGTATCCCTCATCCCTAACAGGACCAGGGGTACAGCCAGTCGGACCAGTGCACACGTACCAACCCAGGAGGTGGAGGGTCTTATCTCCACAGTACCAGAACAGGTCCCCTCTAGCCTGAACCATGCTGCTGGCGTTCTGCCACGTACTCACATTCAGTGTTCTCTGGCACCAGTCAGCTTGCATCTGTTCCATATCAGTTACTACCCCGGTGGAGAGGTTCCTATGGAAACAAGTGTAATTAGCGATTCTGGGACTAAAAGTTGGTGGGATAGTGTGATTCTTTATGTGTGGAAACAGAGAACTCAGTGGTACAATTAGCAGGATCAGGATACATGGTCATATTTATCATGCAGTTGAAACCAATAGGGTCTGTGTCAGGATACAAAGGGGCTGGTGTGGTGAACAGCGTAGGTCTAGCAGATGAGCATACAATGCAATTTGACATGTTCATGGATTCTGCTGTCACCGCCACCCAGTCTAACCATAAGTTTCTGTCTCCATAGCCTGTGGCCAATCTGACTACGTCACTGCGGGTCAATTTAGAGTAGTCAATGTTTATCACGCCTGTGTTCTGTTGGGGTTCAGGCGCCTTGGTTACATTACTTGGAGATACGGTGGTTTTAGTAGGGGTAGGATTCAATAAGGTTAGTTTAATTAGTTCCATGGTATCGGTGCCACTGTGGTCTACTCCCAACACCAAATACATTGTGTTGTTGGTGCGATCTCCGCATTTGGTGCGGTGCCTGATTGAGTTTGACCATGGGTTTGTTGTGAGATTATACACGCTTAGCAATACCGGATTCTGCTTATGGGAGCCTGGGAGAGGCTGAAGCTGCTGCCTCTGTATCTTTATCTTTTTCCCAATGTCCTGTTCTCCTACCCTATATGGCGGTGGGTCCCAAAGCCCAGAATACGTCATCACATCTCTCCATCTTCCACACCACGGATTGTGTGTGGGCCCTCCCCATGAGAATCCGCATATGTACACGTCATACCCCCTCCAATTTGGATCCTTTCCTTTACAGTTTATTACGGAGCACAAGTCAAACTGGAACCCTGTACTTTGCCCTATGATGTATGTCAATTCTACTCCACCATACTTAGCTATGCAAGAGTCTGACGTTCCACTCCCTGGTGTGTTTCTCCTGGTTCGGTTTCGTGGTGGTTCTACGGCTTTGTCTCTGAGGGAAGACTCATAATACAACAGAGGTAAAACAATAACACAGGTTAACACAACAACTCCCAACACACACCACTTATGGTGGCGTGGTTCTAATCCAAATAATTCTAATAGCAATTTCTTTCTTTTTTTTTTTGTATTGCAAAAAGGTAAATATAAACGTGTAAAATATAAGAGTAAATATGGAGTGTAAATGTTCTGCAAGCGAGTCTTTCTTGTATCCTGGCTTTATATTACTCAAACGTACTCTGGGCAAAGTGTTGCTTCAAAGGAGCTTCAAACCTTCACATTGATCACAGGATATCTCTTCCGCACTTATGCTAAGCTAAATGAATAAATGTCTGTGTGAGTAAGCTGTGTGTTTGTTTGTTTGTTTTTTTAATCTTTAGTGTCTCTTATGTCCTCCAGTGTTCAGGCAGGTGTCTCTGCCACTGCACACTGACTCCAGTGATACCATGTGTCACCTTTTCCCTGGAGTTTGACGGCGTGGGACGTCCGTTCCACGGCTTTGTAGAGACCAGTCCACCTTGGCTCTGACCACTTTCATTTGATCACTTTGAGCAGGACCCACTCTGATGTTGGGGGATCTTTCCCTTCTGCTCCCTCCCAAGCTGTGGTCACCTGTTTGGAGAAAGCTGACACCAATGCTGTTAGTTGGTCATAATACGGTTTGTATTGCATAGGGCTTTCTATTTCTTCTGTAGTTTGGATCCCAGCTCCCGGTCCCGGGAACTGGTGTCCTGTTTTTAGTTCATATGGCGTGAACCCTGTCAATGCGTTCACTGAGCTCCTGATTGACATTAGAGCTAGGGGTAGAGCATCTACCCAGCTCATTTTAGTTTGAGCACAGATTTTGCCTATTTTTCCCTTAATAGACTGGTTCATCCTTTCCACCTTGCCCTGTGACTGAGGATGATAGACTGTGCCAAATGTGTGTTTTAGCCCCAATGACTTCTCTACCTGCTGTAGGTCTTTGTTTTTAAAGTGAGTTCCGTTATCAGATCTGATTCGTTTGGGGAACCCGTGCCTGGGGATATATTGATTTATCAGAAATCTGATTACTGTTTTTGCATCCTCTGATTTAGCAGGTATGGCTTCTGGCCAGCCAGTGTATGCATCCACCGCCACCAGAAGGTACCTGTGCCCTCCCACTCTTTCTATCATATCTGTGTAGTCAATAATGACCTCTTGACCTGGGAGTTTAGGGAGAGGAAATTTCCCTTGGTGTGGTTTCACTGTGGGTCTGACATTATATTCTGTACATATTTTACATTCTCTGATGTGATTCTCAATCATGGCTGGCAGAAAAGGGTGCCACCAATGCGTGAGACCTCGCACCATTTGCACCTTTCCACAATGAGTCACCCCGTGAGCCTCCTGGAGGACTGATCTCATCAGCCCTGGGGGTAACACTGGTCTTCCGTCCGGAGACCTCCACACACCCTCTGTTCTTACTGCTCCTCTCTCTTTCCAGATTGTAAGCTCCTGTGGAGAAGCTTTCTGCTGCTCTGCTATTAACATATTTACATCACAAGGTGGCAGGAGGTCATGTACTGTTTTCTCTGTTTGTAGCATGATATACTGTGGACTATATCCTGCCTTTCTCTTGGCTGCCATGTCTGCAGCCTCATTTCCCCTAGCGATAGCTGTCCCTGCTTTATCATGGCCCTTACACTTAATGACTGCTACCTGTGCTGGCTTCATCAGAGCCTCCTGTAGCCTCTTCATATCTTTTTCGTGTTTAATGGGGGTCTTTGCTGCTGTTAAAAAACCAGATCTGATCCACTGTGTCATTTCCACATGGATTGCTCCTACAACATATGCAGAGTCTGTGTAGATGTTCACTCTCTTCCCTTCTGACCATTCTAGAGCTGCAATCATTGCCTGGAGCTCAGCCAACTGCGAGGACTCTTTCCCTGTCATCCTTTCCGTGAGGACTTCCTCAAACCCTGTTTCTGTCTGTCTCACCACTGCATATGCTGCTTTCAGTCCCTCAGTTGGATGCCTGAAACAGCATCCGTCTGTGAACAGTGTTTCCTCTGCGTTAGTCAGGGGCTTCGCCTGCAAATCTTCTCTCACCCTGTTGTCTTTCTGCACCTTTTCCTCACATCTGTGTGGCTCACCCTCTCCCATGTTATCTGCCATGTTTACACCTTCATGTGTGAATGTTATGTGTGGTGCATTCAAGATCTTTTCCAGCCTCGTCTGTCTGAGTGATGTCATAGTAAATGCCGCTGAGTTTACATATGCCACTATGCTGTGCGTTGTTAGTACAGTCAGTGTGTGTCCCATCACTATGTGTGCTATTTTCTGCAAAATTTTTGCCACTCCTGCTGCATGTCGAGTGCACGGTGGGTGTCTATCCTCGGTTGGGTCTAAGGATATGCTTACATACATCAGCACCTGTCTGCCTCCCCCTTTTTTCTGAAAAAGCACACCAGAGGTGGTGTGTGTCTTTTCAGAAACATCAAGAAAAAACGGTAGCTTGTAGTCGGGGATGGCTAGATCCGTAGCAGTAGAGAGTGCCTGTTTGAGGGAGATAAATGAGGTTTCAGCGTCAGTGGTCCATACCAGGGGAGCAGTAAGATTGCGCATGCCCTGTGCGTTAACCATGGCACGCAAAGGATGGGTTAGTTCGCCATAAGAGGCCACATAGTGCTTGCTGTACCCTGTGAGGCCCAAAAATGACAACATGTCTTTCACGGTGTGTGGTTTTGGGTGATGCAGAATCGATTCTCTGTGTGACGGGGACACAGCCGTGCCCTTCGCCGACACTATGCGGCCCAGGAACGAGACCTGCTGCCTACAGCATTGTAGCTTGGTTTTAGAGACTTTGAACCCTGTGTGGTGTAGGCGTAGTAAGACAGAGCGTGTGGCCTCCAGGCAGGTGGAGGGATCGGGTGCGGCCAAGAGGATATCATCAACGTACTGGATTACCACAACCCCTTCTGGTAGTGACAATTCGGCCAGCTGCTGTTTGAGAACCTGATTGAAAAGACCAGGTGACAGGATGAAACCCTGTGGAACGCGGGTGTAACGTAGCTGTCTACCACGATGAGTGAATGAGAAAATGTCGCGGGGGCGCAAAGTAGAGGTAGGCAGAAAAAGGCGTTCAAGGTCTATACAGGAAAACCACTTATGTTCTGGCGACAGGCTAGACATGGCGGTGTATGGGTTTGGCACTGGTACTGTGGGCGTGGAGATTACTGCATTAATGCGTCTGAGATCATGCGCCATGCGATATTTGCCTGTATTCTGTTTCTCTACAGGAAGAATGGGTGTGTTCCAACTGGAGTTTGAGGCCTCCAACACTCCAGCCTGTAACAGACCCTCTATAGTATCTGCAATACCAGCCTCAGCCGCTGGCTTGTGGCGATATTGATTCTGCCAAATCGGTGTCCAATCATTTAACTCAAATGTAATGGGGGTGACCTGTGCACAGTAGCCCACATCGGTGGGTCCAGAAGACCAGAGAGAGTCAGGAAGTGTGTGTAACATGTGTTCTGCGTCTGGATGGTCAGTCTTTTCCCTACCATGAAACCTCTCTATCTGTCGGTGTTCCAGGATCGCCTTGTCTGTAGCTCCCTGCCTGATGCAATATGCTTTCTCAGAGGGTGAGAAATCCACCTGAGGAATTTGAGTGCGGATCCAATCAGTGAGTTGCATTAACCTCTTACACATAGGGCCCAAGTCTTTGGCCTGATGTTTTGCATGGATTGCCAGAGATATGTGAGGGGAGGCTTCTTCCTCCCCCTCATACCACTGTTGCTGTTCTGAAGCGAGGTCAACAGCTGCAGCCACTCCCTCATTACCCACCAGTATACAGGACGACTGTATATCCCACATGTGACCTTCAATTTCGTTATAAAATGCCTGCTGATACATCTCATCCCCTTTTCTATCATAATAAAGTGTTACATGGAAGGGATCAGGAGGAGGTGTGTAGGGATTTAATGACTGAACCCAAGGGCGCCATGACTGATAGAGAGCGCAAATCCCAGGAGTTGCTGTGGTGTTTGGCTCTGCCAACTGTCCTTCAGCTGTGGGGGATGTGTCTGCAGATAACAACATTTGTGAAGATGAATGTACAGTTGACAATGAGCAGTTCACAGTGTACCCGTTTGGGAATGTCACTATCAGTCCGTCCGGGCTGCACAGGATGGAGGCTCCACACTTTAATAACACATCTCTGCCCAAAAGGTTAACAGGACATGCCATTGAGGAAACAAATGTGTGTGGAAATGTCTGATCTGCTTGGAGTATGGTAGTGGTGAGTGGTTTTGTGAGCGGCAGATTTTCTGATTGACCCGAGAACCCAGTTAATTCAACCGCTGATGATGACATGTGAGTAGCAGACACAGGGAGGTTTAATGTGGAATACCGTGCCCCCGTGTCTAACATGAAAGGCAGTTCTTGATTCAGTACTTTCAGTCGCAGGTAGGGGTCTGCCAGCCCCTCCTGCGTAGGGGTTCTTGGGCCCCGTCAATATCCTTGGGAATCTTCCCAGGTCATCAGAGGATATTGACCCTGCGGAGCGACAGTGGCATTGGGTGCTTGATGCACATAATCTTGATAACCTCCCCTGTGCGGTCCCTGATATCCGCCTCTGGGGGGTCTATTTCCGCCACCCCTGGGAGGTCTGAGCTGCCCGCCTCGCATCCGGTGCATCCTGTCCTCCAACCACTCGGGGTCAGCGTTACATGAGTGGGTCTGGTGTGGACAGCGTTCCCGCCAATGCGATGGGTCTCCACAAAGGAAGCACCCCCCATCGCCCTGACCCCCTCTTGGGCCGCCATGATTTTCCCCCCCTGCCTCTGAATCTTCCTGTACCACCTCGGGAGCCGCTCCAATGGGGAGGGCGAGGGTCTACCCCCTCAGGGGTTGGAAAAAGATCTGGGGTAACTGTGGGTGATGGCTGAGGCTGCTGAATCATTTGATTGTTTGATTTTTTGTCTTTTTTCACATCGTTCGTTTTACGACGTGCATCCTCCAATTGAAGTTTGAGCAGCTGAACCTGTGCTGAGTCTGTGCTTTCCTTCTCTTCCGCCTGTTTAGCTCTGTGTTTTTTCATGTGGTGTGTGAGGTGTTTCTCCCACTGTTCAGTGAAACAGCCAGGAAGGTCAGGATTGTTCTCTAATGATTCTTTTACCTTCGTAGGCAGTCCCTCTAACATGGCCTTTCTGAACAGGGTGGTTTGTAGGTCACAAGACCCTGGGTGTACACCAGCCACATCTACCCATGTGTTCTTACATCTGCTAAGGAATGTTGCAACGTTTTCGTCAGGTTCGATGTGAAACGTGAGCGTGTGCATGGCGCCAGACGGAATGGGAAACTGTTGTCGCATGGCCCGACCGATAGCAGTGGCATGGTGGGCGAATGGCTCTTTATCCGCTAAATTAACTGTTTTTGCCAACGTCTCAAGTGCAGTTAAATCCCAGCTGGAGAGCTGTTGTCCCAATAGCGCTCTCCAGTCCCCTAATGCTAATTTGTGACACATGGTCTGTTTACAGAAACGCTCCATCCAGGGGCCTCCTCCCTCTAATGGCGGGGGCATCTTATCCGGGATGCAGTGCGTATCTGTAAAGGAGAAGGGTTGGTATACCTCTCCTCCTCCTGGGGTCTTTTCCAGGAGTGGCATGGCGAATGTTTTTGGCTTGTTCTTATTTTGTCGGAGATTATAAGGAGAACGTGGACGACCTGAACGTGAGCTCGCAGCACTGTGTGGCATTTTGATTGACTTCATTATTCCTGTTAGTCTTACAGCCCTCGTATCATGGTCGCCCTCAGAGTCTGACCCTGACCATCCTTGACTTTCCTCATCCTCCATTTCCTCTATCTCAGAACACTCCTCTGGTTCTTCTATCCTTTCCTTATTTCTCCTTTCTCTGTTGCTTCTGTCTGACCTCTCTCTTTGTGCCCTCAACTGAAACACTGCCTCTGCTAGTGGCCTCGGCTCCTCCTCCGTTGCTACCACTTTAGAGGTGCTGGAGGAAAGAGGGCCCTGTTTCATGCTTCTCTTACTGTCTCTGCTCTCTATGCTGCGCACATCATCCTGCATGTCCCTACTCCTGTTTACGGATCTCAGAGTCTCCTGATGCACATTCTGCGTGCCCGCCACAATACTCATCACATCCTGTTTCAATGCCTCCACCTGTACGATTCCCTGTCTTATTTCCTTCATCACTTCCTCTTTGGCCTTCACATACTCTTCTTCCCCTATCGCATCTGTATTAAGCACACCGTCTTTAATCATCAACATTGGCATTTGCATATTCTTCCCTGAATATGGTGGGGGAATTGGAGCTGTGGGTGTTTGGGGTAGCTCAGGATACAACCTATTAGAGGTGGGCTCTGGTGGGGGTGAGGCTGGATCCTTTGCAGGAGCAGACAGAGGTTGCTTATCTTTGTTTTGTTTTTTGTGACTTTTGTCTGTGTTTTTCCAATAGGCCTTGGCTGTAACTGCCATCTGATGGAGCAGAGCTCGTTTGCGCTCCTTCATTTCTTTCTGATTTTTCCATTTTCTCTTCATAAATTTAGGTTCATTCTCCGTTTTAGCGTGTTCTTCCAAATTATTTCGTGCTTTTACTTCTGCAGCCAGCAATTTCTTTGTAACATTTACTACCTCCTCATCCCCAGGAAGCTCATTTTGGGCCTGTAATGCCTTCCATAAATCATCAAACTCCTTTCCTACAGCCTGTGTCTGCTTATCTATTACTCCTGACAATAACTGTTTCCTAATCTCCCCGTACTGTGTTTTTACTAGGATGGGAGGACACCCACCCTGCTCACGACAGTCCCTGTCAAATTCACCGTCCATGATGTCTCTGTTCCTCCTCTGTTCTTACTTATTTCACTCAGAGGGTACTACTCGTCACGATGTTACAAAACTTCACACAATTACAACAATACACACAATACTCAGCGCCACGTGACCGCTCTGCAGCGCAGTCCGCGTGGACTTATTTTCCCATTTCTACCGTTGTGATTTCGCTGCTTAAGTTCCACCAAATGCAGGCCGACACACCCAAGCTTCTACACCGCTCTCCTAGGAGGGTGCGGGGTGCCTATGGCTCGGCGGCAAATGGCTTCTATCTTAAGGCGAAATTACACAACTTCCTCTTTTTCTTCCCCAC
The DNA here is from genome assembly GCF_011397635.1 of Epinephelus fuscoguttatus. Classification (NCBI taxonomy): domain Eukaryota; kingdom Metazoa; phylum Chordata; class Actinopteri; order Perciformes; family Serranidae; genus Epinephelus; species Epinephelus fuscoguttatus. The sequence continues at coordinate 1,528,355 of NC_064766.1, read as the reverse complement.
AGAACGCGACCACCGCTCGGGCACAAAAAGAGTTGGAATTCGAGTCACCTCTAATAGACTCTACACAACTCTTCCGCCCCGTAAAAATAGCTGGTTGTTGGTAAGCCACCCACAAAACAATATCCCCTTAAAAGACTTATTTATTTACACTCCCAATATAAGGGTGGTTCTGCGGACCATTGAATAGATGTCTCAACATGAGCGATAGTATTCAGTGTTAGGGATCACATGGAAAACGCTCCCCTGCCCGCAGAACTCTGTAACCTCTTTTTTGTGTTGTAACAATCTACACAAAGGTCTTTCAACCTCAGACAACCTGTGTCTTCAGACTATATTCTCAGCTGTCCAAGGGGCAACCTTATGGGTTCCCCCCCCCGAGCTTATCAACCTCAGGACACTCGTCTTTTTCTTTTTTAGAGATTAGATGGAAAACCTAATCTCAGGGCTTTTCACCCGACTATGTTTCATATTTAGGAGTCAAATTTATGATTTGCTCCAGGGCCTTACACCCGACTATGTTTCGTATTTAGGAGTCAAATTTATGATTTGCTCCAGGGCCTTTCACCCTGTCCTGTCGAGGTGTTGACTATGTTTCGTATTTAGGAGTCAAATTTATGATTTGCTCCAGGGCCTTTCACCCTGCCCCGGGGCATTTCACTTTTGTTTTGTTTTAATTTTATTCCTTTACATTTTAGACTAGGAGACTTTAGTACAATGACAACACAAGTTTTAGTGTTTCCAATTGCAGAACTTCGATAAAACAGGCGTCTGCTTACCTTCTTTTTAGGCCGCGGCAAGTGTTGTCACGATACTGCTGTCCTCCGCTGTTGAATGTCTTTTATCCCATCACTCCTCCGGCTTCAATCACGTCTGGGTCACCAATTGATGGACTTGGGCTCATCCTACTCTCCAATGTGCTATGTGTGAGCTCAGTCCTGCGTGTTCTTTAATGAAGCAATAGGAGAAGATATTCGGTCTCAGTTAATGTAGTTTATTAAGCAGTAAAGGAATAAAATTACAGAGCTCTGGGTCTCAACTTCACGTCCCTGACGAACAACAAAGGTGTGTCAGTTCACAAAGTCTGACCTCCTGTCCTTTCCCTGACCCAGTATATTTTGAGCGTAACAGAGTGTCATTGTGCACGCAAGGCGTTGTCCTCTTCTCATTGGCAGTTCCACTTCCTCCTTCACCACACCACGCCCCTGCCTCGTGTTAATCTGACTCCTTCCCGCTGACAGTGGGGGCGTGGTTCCTGTTTTGAAAGACAAGAGAACAACACAACTCCCTACACGTGCTGTACCTTACTATCTGTACATCACTTTCTATTCTTTTTACCATATATGAAACTAATTATCTAAGCATTGCGGTATGTGCTCCTCAGACTTCATGTCTCTTCCTCTCCTGTACTTCTCCACTTCTGCAAAGCAAACTCATTCAGATCAGCTGAAATCATCTCAGTATTCTCATTGTTCACACATCTAAAACTTATATAGTGAAACACAACTGATAGTAAAACACATAAAATCATTCTATTCCCAACAATAGATAGATAGATAGATAGATAGATAGATAGTATTAGACGATCATTACTAGTTATAGCCCCATATGTGATAGCAAACTTTACAATGTTGTGATGTGAACAGTGTTAGATAACGCTTGCTAACGTTCATAGATATATGTGTGTATATATGTATCTACAAGCTAACGCCGGTCACTGACCAAGACACCTGCCCAGTCCTCCACTGGTTCTCCTCGCACCACAACGGAATCTCTCTCCCCTGACCATTATTTCTTCTGACCCTGGTCTGTTCCTGGCCGCTTTGACGCCTAATGTAGCGTTCACACCGGGCGCGAGTGAAGCGAATTACTCGCACGTAACGCGCCATGCGTAACGAGTGAGTTTAGACGCCTGACCATTTTGTTAATTCACGTTAACGCGTCATTTGTGCGAGTAGCGGGGAAGCTGGCTGTGCTAACTGGAGCTAAGCTAGTGCTAAAGTTCATAGTACAACCATTCGGCAAACTAATTAAGGACACATATTTACAGAACTTAACAAGTAGACCAGTGTCCTCTGCGACTTTCACCCAAGCCTGCTCCTTTTTGTTGCGGCCTCTGTAGAGTAGACACGTAGTATCATATAGCTCCGGGTAGCCGCACTAAGTTTCTCCTCCATCTCGGCATCAACAACTGGACGTCAGGGCGTCAAAATGTCACTGACGACCATGGCTGAGATAACCACCATCGCTGCTTTGTACCTGCTCTGGAAGTCCCAGATGCGTTGGAGGACCCAGCGCCGTCGTTTTTGGGTTCACCCTATCCTGCATTAGCGCATCCAGCTCGGCGAGTTTCACCACCTCCTCCAGGAACTCCGTCTGGATGATAGCCGCTTTCAGCGGCACTTCAGGCTGACTGGGGCCCATTTTGAGGACCTGTTGGCAAGGGCTGGCGCCAGGATCTCCCAGCAGGACACCAACTACAGACGCTCCATTTCAGCTGCCATCTGAATCTGCCATCTACCATCTGTCTCTGAATAAGTAGCAGTTTATTGTTGTGTCAACAACTGGACGTTGTTGACACACGCCGGTGATGAGCGATGAGGCATTGGACGCGAATTTCACGTCCATCGCATCACGCTAGCCACATCCATCGCGCCGCCCGTCACGAATTCGCGTCTTATCGCGTCTTTGCATTGACTTTGTATGTAATCTCAACGCGTGAATATGCGAATTCGTGTTTGGTGTGAACGCCCCATAACAGGCTCATAATTATAAGGCTGTGGTCCATCATATTTCTATGAATACACATTCACAACCTCTTCAGTGTCACAAATAGCATTAATATCCATTATTTTCCTGTTGTTCAAATTGACCGCACTCCCTCCCATTACATCACTTCCGGTTTAGCAGATGCGGAAGTAAAATTCTCTCACAAAAACGACTTCAGAGGTCGCTGTAGTGTATATATTCAGTATTATATATTCAAAATTCAGTTCCTACATCATTTTCCTACAGATTGATGCACTGGGGTCTCCAACCTGCAATCTGCTCTATAAACTAGCTCGGGCCATGTTAAAGTTAACAATATTTTAATGGAGCAACGCAAGCTAATTGTTATCATGCTCGGTTGAAAAGGAAAAAAAAACAATGCTTTGAGATGGCTGTCAGAGATGGCAGAAGTATGATCACATATTCCTGTTTGAGCTGTAATAGGTAGTGTGTTCCATGTTTCATTTCCCAATTGCTGTTGGAAAGAAGAATAGAGTACTGTAAACAGACTATTACAATTGGAAATCACCGGTCTTGATTCAACGCCGGAAGTCACACATATTTCACGCAAGGTATCATGAGGGCTAGGAATAAGATGGATAGAGGGGTTATGAAGGAAACTGCCTCCTGAAGCAAAAGGGGAAAAAATGGTGTATTGTCAGGGACTTTAATGAAATTTCTGTAAAAAGAAAAAAAAAAGTGTAGCACTTGCCAACTTAGGGATTCAAACCTTGAATCTCTGTATCCCCAGAGCAGGTGACATATCCACTGTGCCACCAGAAAGACATGAGGCCCATTTCCACCGCAGGAACTAAGAAGTAATTTTCTGGAACTTTACAGGGGCTAAACAAGTCCCTGCCTCGGAGTAGGTACTCAGAACTGCCCCGAAAGACTCCTGGCTGGGGCTTGGGGTTTACTTGGTGCTGATTGGATATACTCAAGGAGGGATGTGACGACAACAGAAAGCAATGAAATAGCCGGCATTTTTAAAACTCAGCAGACAAGGGTTAGCTCGTTCATATAGCTTCCGCCACCATGTAAAAAAAAACTCTCTAAATGGCCCGTGAAAAAAATATTTTTTCCAGCAGATATCTTAGTTACAACATGATTGAGCTAGCAAAGTAGTTTTGTGTTGATATGTGTGGTATTTATTCAGTTTTGGGAAATCATGATGTCTAGAAAGCATCAGCTGACAGGGATAGCTAAAAGCAGCAGCAAAGCTAACATCAGGACGTCATCTGTTAAAAACCTCCCATTGTCGAATACGACATGAAACTACTCCAGTTAGCTCAATTATGTTGTAACTTAGACATCCGCTGGAAAAAATATTTTTTTCATGGGCCATTTAGTAAGTTATTACTAATTACTTATCGGCTAACAGCGTCCCAACGTCGCCCCGGTCAAAATGGTCGCGCAACGATTTCGTCACATCCAGAGCCCGTAACTTTACAGGAACCTTTGTCATACTCCGCTCTCTCAGTGGAGACACGGCGGTTGAGAGGGCCGAGCAAGAGGACGTTCCTGTAGTAGATCCTGCCCCCCAAGTAGTACCAGGAACTTCTTCAGTGGAAACAGGCCTATGGCCTCACACACACCTTCTTACAACTTGAGCCGATACTACTACATGTGCATAAACTGGGGAAGTTTTTGTCTTTTTAGGATTACAGCACTTACAACAGTCAGTGCATTGGTGAGAAAATCTCACATCACTCTGCTGGTTTCTGGTGTATTGTCAGATATTTTGGTGATATTTGGTTTAAAATTAAATGAAATAGATCAATTGCACATACAGTACAAATTATATTAAATATTATATATTATATATTAAATATTGCTGCGGGCTTAGCATTAAACTGATGTGAACACCATTTTAAACATGTGATATCTAGTATCCAAAGAATGTCTGTGCTGATTTTGGTAGCATTTGAAGAAGACTTGTGGAGATATTAATCTAATTGATTTTGCATATTCTGAAAATTATAAAGTGATGGACTTATGAATTGACCAGTGGTTGCAGTGAGGTCAACCTTTGTCACAATTCAGTGGATGTGCTGAAAAAAAATCAGCTCTGTAGGACATACTATTATTATTATTATTATTATTATTATTGTTACTATTTATTATGATTTTTTGAAGTTTGAAATGTGAAATGTCTTAAAATTTTGATCTACTTTGTAAGCAATGTCCTTTTTAAGCAATATTACCAAATTTTATGCATCGACTGAGTCATGACCCTAGATGGTGCAAACCCAGTTTCTTACAATCCCTATAGCCAGGGCTCAAAATGAACACCTGCTAGGTGCCAAATGCAAGTTCATCCAATTGAGGAAGTAAAAAATACATTAAATTATATACACAACACAGTGAGAAGTGAGGTAGAGGTTGTGTGCAATTGGTTATTACCAGCAGTGCAAACAAATGGTTAGCATGTAACTACTTAGCCACAGAGGAACGACTGTAGAGAGCTCTGAGTGCTCTCTGTTAGACAGAGGTGAGGTGTTATATAGCGCTATGGCTTGGGGGAGGAATGATTTCCTGTATCGGTCCTTGTGACAGTGAAGTTGTATCAGTCTGTTGGAGAAAGAGCTCTGCTGTCTGTCAAGAGCTTGGCCTCCAGCTTCCTCCTGTAGGAGTCCTTGCTCTCCCTCAGCTTCCCCCTCAGATCATGCTGCACCCTCCTCAGTTCTTCCCTGTCCCAAGACCTGAAGGCTTTCTTATTATTATTAGGAAGTACTTTCAGGCCGCTGGTGATCCATAGCTTGTTGTTAGGAAAGCAGCTTACAGTTTGGGTTGGCAGGGTTGTGATTTCACAGAATTTGATGTACTCTGTGATGCAGTCACGCATGCTGTTGATGTCCTCCCCATGTGGCTCACAGAGCACGTCCCAGTCTGTGGACTCAAAGCAGTCCTGCAGCGTCGCATTAGCCTCCTCAGTCCATCTTTTCACTGTCCTTGTGGATGCAGTCTTCTACTGGACAAGGAGGACATACTTTGTGGCACTGTACGCGTCCTAAGCATTTGCATACAGGAGATCCAGTGTGCTATTGTCTCTAGTGGGACAGTCAACATACTGATAAAATGTTGGAAGTGTTTTGTCCAGTGTGGCATGATTGAAATCCCCAGTAATAACCACAAAAGCATTTGGGTGCTGAGTTTGAAGCCTTTGCGTCTGTTGAGTGAATGACGTCACTTGCTACTACTGCATGAGCTGATGGAGGAATGTAAACAGTGGTAACAATGGCAGACGTGAATTCCCTCGACAGGTAGTACGGACACATTCCAACAGCTAGCAGTTCAATATCCAGGCTACAGAAATGTTCTTTCATGTGAACGTGTTTACACGTTGATTACACCACCTCTCACTCACACACACAATCCCTCCTCACTTCATCTTACCGCTCCATGAACCATCTCTGTCCACCCATACAGTCCTGAAGCCGGGCACCACCACGCTGTGGTCTGGGAAATGCGAGTGCAGCCATGTCTCTGTAAAACAAAAGATGCTGCACTCACGGTATGCCCTCCGGGTCTTAATCGGCATGGTGAGGTTGTCCGTCTTATTTCCCAAAGACCTCACGTTCCCCAAGATGATCGCTGGGATGGCAGGTCTGTATTTCTTCCATTTCTCTCTCTGTTTGGCTCCAGCTCTGCAACCCGGTGTCTCCTCTGCAGCTCCCCCGGGATTTCAGGCCTCGCTCCTGGGAGCAGCACAGGTTTACACAGCGCGATCAGCCGTTCTCACGTATAAACAATGCTTTCACCTGCATGTGAATTTTTGGTATACTCTTCAGGAGTTGATTCTCAGAGGTTGCTGTGACAGCAGTGAGTCAGTGAAAATAATTACTACCTGGGACATTGTCGTTAGGTTAACAATACCCTCTGTTGGTTTTTAGACAACACTGCTGGCATTGTGACTCGACGCTCGGGCTTCCAGCGGCACCTGCAGGATGTCTATGTTCTTCCTGTTGTGGTTGAAGACAGTGGTTACCCTGCCCAGAGCAGCACAGCCACCCTCACCATCCGAGTGTGTTCCTGCGAGGCCAGAGGCTCACTGCTGACCTGCTCAGCTGAGGCTATCTTCCTGCCCGTGGGCCTCAGGACTGGAGCTCTGATGGCTATTCTGTTATGTGTAGCTCTACTGACTGGTAAGCTGAGCTTTCCCCTTTTACATAACTCCAGCATAATCTGATGAAATATCTAAACACTGTTCAAAGGACTAAAATAAGCTAATTTTCATACATTTGACTTATTTTGGCCTGCCCAGGTCAGTCTTAGATTATATATTTTGGTTCTGCTTGCTGGCTGCCATGCATCTTTCACTAACACACCAACATCTAACGTGTACTCACAGACCTAAGTTTACCCAAGTATATAAGTGTCCAACCTTATCATTAGAATTTACTATCATAGTTACTTATCAGAATGTTACAGAAACGTGCCAATGCATTTTGACATAAAGCCTTCCTCAGAGTGCACATGACAGAAGTAATTTATCTTTTTTAAGGACACATAATGTGATCACCAACCAAAAGAAAACAGTGACACTTGCACACCTACAAAGAAGATTTTCTCTGCAATCCCACAAAACAAAACAAGGTAATAAATAAAATAAAAATAAAAAACAGATTCTACAATGGTTACGGTTACATGATGGCTTCTCATTCAGAATGAAATAAATCTGAATGAAATCATTTGGAATTAAAGTTTTTCCAGGTAGTTTACATGGGAAATATTCATTCCAAATGAGGGTTTACATGGGAGATCAGTTTAATCGCCTTTATTTGGGCCTGCACATGGTTTGGCGGATGTTACGTGTTTACGTTTACCGGAAGAAAACACTGTAGTCCTCCCTCCGGATAACAAGATGCTTGACGACACCATTCTTAGTGCCTTTTTCAGGCTTGTTTTGCTTATATTCTTGAAGCAGCAGTATGACAACAACCTTGTTCTGCTAATGCTTCGTCTGTTGAGGAGGAGAAGGGAGGTAGAAGGTCGAAGAAGGGAACTAGAAGACCGTGCTTTGGCGTATGGAAACCAGTGAGTACAACAAGTCTGACTCCTCTATCTCAGCCCGTTGCTATGCGCGCTATGTCATCGCGCCAGAAGGGCAAGGAAACGAGCATGAGCAGAAAGAACGGAATGGCTGGAATCGGTTAGGAGGTGTATACAAGACAGAAAAATTCTTCCATTCGGGTTCTGAAAAGGAATATTCCACCCCTGCGCACCCGATTAGATTTTCTTTCGGGTTGTCTGTTTTCATTCGGGTTGAGGTGTTTACAAGGAGCATTTCTATTCAGGTAGGGATTCCAACCCGAATGCAAAAGGAATACATGGCTCCATGTAAAGTCTCCATGTAAGTCTACCCAGAGCACTTCTCTTTGAGACAGAGGTTGCTAAAGTGTGCTTTTAAATACCCTTGTGTAAGTGAGGAGAGGCAGTGAGTTTGCCAATGTGACATAAATAGTGTCAGGATAAAAAGCAATCTGTATTTACCTAGATTCAGGAAATCAAATACAGATTGTAGGAAAAGTGCACTCACCAGTTTTTCTCATTTGAAAACAACACAATACAAAATCTTGCTACAATCTCCTCTACTACAGAGATGTGAACTCTACATTATCTGCCCAGTACCAAACAGCATTTAGCAAGTAGCTGGTAACATTGTGGAATGTTTTGCAGCTAAAGAGACAAACATTTTTCTCAGGGGTTGGCAGAGACCAAAACAGAGCTAAAACGTACGTGAATGTCAGTTGTAACCAAAAATAAAACTCTGCTGTGTCTGCTGGTTGTGTAAATAGGTAATTTGTTGCTGACAGTTTAGCCAAAATAAGGTCAAAGGCAATATGTTAGACTTTAGGATGTTAGCTTGTGATGGAGGTTTTCTTCAAAAAAAGAAGCTTTAAATATTATGACTTAATCTGTATAAATTGGTTATGCTGCTACCAGCTCATCTTGTTTTGGGATAACTTGTCCATTTTGCCCCAGCTTCCACCAGTAGACACTTCACTTTCCATCTGTTGTCAGTTGATGCCTTTATCAGTGCCTGGTATTTTGAGATTGTTTGCTCAAAAGCTTCCTTTGTCCTCTCTCTCACAGGTCATTAGTTCCAGCATGTCATTCCTTGTGCTTTTAGACAAGATTAATAAATCTGGTCTGAGAGATGTAATGGTAATCTCCTGGGGGGGAGATGAGGTGGCTTCTGAGGTCAGCACTCAGCCCCCAGTCTGTTGCTACTTCCTGCAAGCTGCTGTCATGGATACCAGCCACACTCTCGCATCTGACAAAGTGGATGAATGTTGGTCCTTTTTGTTTTGGTCTGATCTTCTTGGCTTCCTCCTCCAGCTTTGCTGTTATTGCTGTCAGGAGTGGAGCTGCCTCTATCTATATCATCCATCTGTGCTTTTTTTTTACGTGAGGATAAGATGTGCTCCAGGGTGGCCAGTTGTCCACATGGTGTGCAGCTTGGATCTTACTTTGGTCTCCACTGGAGGAGGTTTGTTGAGCTTCTGAACAACTGGGCCTCGATGATCTTTGTTGATCCTACAGTATGACAGTATGCTCTAGATACCAGGGGCGATTGTTCTGAGACAACAAGGGAGGCTGAACTTCCCCTAAAATTTCATAGAAGAAATGGTCAAATATGCACTATTGAATTTACATTTAAATAAGAATTTACATTGCATTAAACTATGACTATGATCAAACGTCAGCTGTTTATCACCAGTTTTCATTCTTGTGTCAGCAAGGTGGGCACGGAGCCTCCAAGCATTCCCATGAGACAGCGTTAAGCATGTTTTTTTTCATGCAGTAAAGCGAGGCGGTCATTGGATAAATGTGACAGAATCGTCACTTCCAGGGAGGCTCAGCTTCCCTGGGACCTAATGGAGTGGTAGGTGAGAGAGGACGCTTGGTGTACGCATGATGATTGGAGGAATTGTTTAAAAGGCTGAACCCCTTTGTGATTGACAGTGCTTTGGAAATACACACTGGAATCGTCACATTTTGAGCTCAGTCCCATGCAGTTATTTATGAGTGGAGTCTTCTGACAGAGTACTGTCCGGAGTCCCTTATTTCCATAAGCCATATAGCTCATTTTCACCATTTGTACAGTACAGTTCAGGTGTTTAAACCCATCTGAAAGTCTTTGAGGTGTGTTTTGCTGTGGTTCTATGGCATGAGTGTGGTTGGAAAACAGCTTCAATTAAATGTTCCTTTTATAAGTTACTGCCTCGCTACAATATGACTAATTTTATGATGTAAACTTAAAGCAGCTGTGCGGAACTTTTTACCATTTATAAAGCTGTCCCTAGTTCGTATGTATCTATAAGGACTTGGCTGTACTTTCGATGTCATGTTGTTCAAGTCGTGTTCATCTTAACAATAAACTGGACTGGACTAATCACATAACAGCACTATACAAGAAAGGCCAAAGCAGACTCTACCTGCTGAGGTGGCTCAGGGGGCACTCCTGAAGACCTTCTTTGACACTGTGGTGGCATCAGCCATCTTTTACGGAGTGGTCTGCTGGGGCAGCAGCGTCTCGGCTGCAGATAAGAAGAGACTGGACAAGCTGATCAAGAAGGCCAACTCTATCATGGGATGCTCTCTGGACTCTGTGCAGGTGGTGGGAGAAAGGAGGATGACAGCCAAGCTGTCATCTCTGAGGACTAATGACTCCCATCCTCTGCAGGAGGAGGTAAAAGCTCTGGAGAGCTCCTTCAGCGATAGACTGATTCACCCAATGTGTGTGAAGGAACGCTATCGCAGGTCCTTCCTGCCTGCTGCTGTCAGCCTACATAACCAGCACTGCTCACAGTAAACTGCACCATGGACACTTTAGGGACACTATGGACACTTTTGCTGTCCCCCATGTTGTTGTTGTTTATTTGCACATTCAATATTCACTTGCACTTTAATCCATTGCTCACTTTTATCCACTGCTCATTATTATTATTATTATTATTATTATTATTATTATTATTATTATTTATTGCTGTTTCTTGTATTTTTTGTACTTTTTTTCTGCATGCCCAGTTTTTTTTAAAGTTTTTTAAATATTGAAATCTTTAATTTGACTCTTTACCCTTGACTGCTGTAACACTGGAAGTTCTCAATTGTGGGATCATTAAAGGTGTATCTTATTTTACGGCGGATAAAGGAGCACCATCTAAAAGAAAAAGAATGGAAGAAGCCTAAACGGGACAGTGATAGGGCTCAAGCCCAAACGCATGTAAACCTTGGTTGGGCATTCACCAAGTGGAGAGAGTTGAGAGATTTGAAAGGTTTTAAAACTGATCCCAAGTTGGCCCTTTTCCTAATCGACAGGTATGTAATTTTTGTTTTTATTTAGAGAATATACCGCAACTTGTTAGATGTTGTTTCACTTCAATATATGACGACATGGAAGTTATAAGCAAGCTAAATGTAACGTTAGCTGATGATGACCGCTTTTGTCTAGTAATGTTACAACAAACGCCACAAAATTATCTGCGACTGTGACCATGAACACAAATATACAGCAGGCAGTTGTCCTCAGTTTATAAGAAATTCAGAGCTACACCAGAGCATTTATGATTTTCCTCTGACTCTCCAAAACAAATGCATGCGGTAATTGCCGGTTGCAGTCGAGATTTTACGAATGAAGCCGAAGGCTGCAGTCAGAATTTTACAACACCAGGCTCTGGGTGTCATACCGCTTCGACCAAAAGGGGCGCTATAATCAACGAAAACGGAAAGTTCCACACATCTGCTTTAAAGTGAGCTTCCACTGTTTGAAAGACCAGCAGCCGCCACTGCTAGACACCTTTTGTCTCATTTTCACTGCTATATGTGGGTACTTGTTTTCCAACATGCAGTTGGTCATTCTTCGTGCTTTGATGGGCAAGAAAATCTTGCTTTTCACATTATAAAGAGAGAGATGGTCCAGAACTGTGAAAGCTGCATGGACTTCTCTTTTGGAATAAAGCACCCCTCTGCTGTCATCTATCTCTCTGGCATTGTTTCCTTTGTCCACACAATCTTCAGAAGCTTCCCGAGTGTTGTTGTTAACGTTGGGCAGTTTTTGTAAACCTGATAAGACTGGGACGTGATGATATTTAATGATGTTCATTCCAAGGGTCCATTTTGCTTGTGCCAAGTGGACACAAGTGAGGTGATTTTGTGACATGCATATCTAAACATATAAATTTAGTATGATCTGGGTAAGTTGAGCTGAAATAAAAGATACAGTTGAAGGCTGGGTAAGTTTAAAACACAGACATTATTTGGGAGTTGTAAAAGCTGCAAGCTCATCCTTGGGGACTTATTCTCCCAAATTAAAGAAGAAGAGGTGTTTTACATTTTCTCAAAAAAAAAGTGCTACAAGGGAATATGGTTTGGAATAAATAAAGAAATCTGGGTAAAATAGGCATCTGAATAATGTTATCCAGATTATATTTGTGAGATAAAATTCACATTCTTTATAAACTGATGCTTTTATTTTAAAGGTTTCTGGAATACAGCTGATGATGATGAAGAGAGGCATTGTACCTTTGAAGTAATGCATGTAATCTTACACTAGAGGGCGCCAAAAACCAATGGCAAGCATCTAATTAACACAGGAAGGTGTTTAAGTTTAAGTTTATTTACTTTATCAATCCCCTGAGGGAAATTCAATGTTTTCACTCTTGCTTGTCAATTACACACAGGTCTGAAAGACACACACATGCACAAACAGGACCTATACATGCACAAAGTGGAGAGATGGCAGAGTGAGGGGGCTGCCCTTTGGTGACATCAACTTAGAGAGGCTGATTCTTCATTTACTTCTTACCTCCTATAATCTCATTTCATTTCTGCCTCTGTTACAGAGAATTGTAGTTTCATAACCACATGTACAGCCAAAGCATGTGAAAGCATGTAGGGCCACATGCACACTGCTCTCATTGTTTGTCTGAATGTGTGAAATGATATGAAAGCAGCATGGAAGGAGTTTTTTTTTTTATCCAACTGATTCACCCCAGTCATAAGAAGTGTGTGTGTGTGTGTGTGTGTGTGTGTGTGTGTGTGTGTGTGGACTGACTGATGGCATGTCAGAGAAGAACTGCAGCCTCCCGAGGACATTGTGCCTTTGTTATATATATATATATATATATACAGTACAGGCCAAAAGTTTGGACACGCCTTCTCATTCAATGCATTTTCTTTATTTTCATGACTATTTACATTGTAGATTCTCACTGAAGGCATCAAAACTATGAATGAACACATGTGGAGTTATGTACTTAACAAAAAAAGGTGAAATAACTGAAAACATGTTTTATATTCTAGTTTCTTCAAAATAGCCACCCTTTGCTCTGATTACTGCTTTGCACACTCTTGGCATTCTCTCCATGAGCTTCAAGAGGTAGTCACCTGAAATGGTTTCCACTTCACAGGTGTGCCTTATCAGGGTTAATTAGTGGAATTTCTTGCTTTATCAATGGGGTTGGGACCATCAGTTGTGTTGTGCAGAAGTCAGGTTAATACACAGCCGACAGCCCTATTGGACAACTGTTAAAATTCATATTATGGCAAGAACCAATCAGCTAACTAAAGAAAAACGAGTGGCCATCATTACTTTAAGAAATGAAGGTCAGTCAGTCCGGAAAATTGCAAAACCTTTAAATGTGTCCCCAAGTGGAGTCGCAAAAACCATCAAGCGCTACAACGAAACTGGCACACATGAGGACCGACCCAGGAAAGGAAGACCAAGAGTCACCTCTGCTTCTGAGGATAAGTTCATCCGAGTCACCAGCCTCAGAAATGGCAAGTTAACAGCAGCTCAGATCAGAGACCAGATGAATGCCACACAGAGTTCTAGCAGCAGACCCATCTCTAGAACAACTGTTAAGAGGAGACTGCGCGAATCAGGCCTTCATGGTCAAATAGCTGCTAGGAAACCACTGCTAAGGAGAGGCAACAAGCAGAAGAGATTTGTTTGGGCCAAGAAACACAAGGAATGGACATTAGACCAGTGGAAATCTGTGCTTTGGTCTGATGAGTCCAAATTTGAGATCTTTGGTTCCAACCGCCGTGTCTTTGTGAGACGCAGAAAAGGTGAACGGATGGATTCCACATGCCTGGTTCTCACCGTGAAGCATGGAGGAGGAGGTGTGATGGTGTGGGGGTGTTTTGCTGCTGACACTGTTGGGGATTTATTCAAAATTGAAGGCACACTGAACCAGCATGGCTACCACAGCATCCTGCAGCGACATGCCATCCCATCCGGTTTGCGTTTAGTTGGACGATCATTTATTTTTCAACAGGACAATGACCCCAAACACACCTCCAGGCTGTGTAAGGGCTATTTGACCAAGAAGGAGAGTGATGGAGTGCTGCGGCAGATGACCTGGCCTCCACAGTCACTGGACCTGAACCCAATCAAGATGGTTTGGGGTGAGCTGGACCGCAGAGTGAAGGCAAAGGGGCCAACAAGTGCTAAACACCTCTGGGAACTCCTTCAAGACTGTTGGAAAACCATTTCAGGTGACTACCTCTTGAAGCTCATGGAGAGAATGCCAAGAGTGTGCAAAGCAGTAATCAGAGCAAAGGGTGGCTATTTTGAAGAAACTAGAATATAAAACATGTTTTCAGTTATTTCACCTTTTTTGTTAAGTACATAACTCCACATGTGTTCATTCATAGTTTTGATGCCTTCAGTGAGAATCTACAATGTAAATAGTCATGAAAATAAAGAAAACGCATTGAATGAGAAGGTGTGTCCAAACTTTTGGCCTGTACTGTACATATATATATACATATATATATATACATACAGTACAGGCCTGTACTGTACATATATATATACATATATATAAATACATACAGTACAGGCCTGTACTGTACATATATATATACATATATATATATACATACAGTACAGTCCAACTAAACACAAACCAGATGGGATGGCATGTCGCTGCAGGATGCTGTGGTAGCCATGCTGGTTCAGTGTGCCTTCAATTTTCAATAAATCCCCAACAGTGTCACCAGCAAAACACCCCCACCAGGGAACCAGGCATGTGGAATCCATCCGTTCACCTTTTCTGTGTCTCACAAAGACACGGCGGTTGGAACCAAAGATCTCAAATTTGGACTCATCAGACCAAAGCACAGATTTCCACTGGTCTAATGTCCATTCCTTGTGTTTCTTGGCCCAAACAAATCTCTTCTGCTTGTTGCCTCTCCTTAGCAGTGGTTTCCTAGCAGCTATTTGACCATGAAGGCCTGATTCGCGCAGTCTCCTCTTAACAGTTGTTCTAGAGATGGGTCTGCTGCTAGAACTCTGTGTGGCATTCATCTGGTCTCTGATCTGAGCTGCTGTTAACTTGCCATTTCTGAGGCTGGTGACTCGGATGAACTTATCCTCAGAAGCAGAGGTGACTCTTGGTCTTCCTTTCCTGGGTCGGTCCTCATGTGTGCCAGTTTCGTTGTAGCGCTTGATGGTTTTTGCGACTCCACTTGGGGACACATTTAAAGTTTTTGCAATTTTCCGGACTGACTGACCTTCATTTCTTAAAGTAATGATGGCCACTCGTTTTTCTTTAGTTAGCTGGTTGGTTCTTGCCATAATATGAATTTTAACAGTTGTCCAATAGGGCTGTCGGCTGTGTATTAACCTGACTTCTGCACAACACAACTGATGGTCCCAACCCCACTGATAAAGCAAGAAATTCCACTAATTAACCCTGATAAGGCACACCTGTGAAGTGGAAACCATTTCAGGTGACTACCTCTTGAAGCTCATGGAGAGAATGCCAAGAGTGTGCAAAGCAGTAATCAGAGCAAAGGGTGGCTATTTTGAAGAAACTAGAATATAAAACATGTTTTCAGTTATTTCACCTTTTTTGTTAAGTACATAACTCCACATGTGTTCATTCATAGTTTTGATGCCTTCAGTGAGAATCTACAATGTAAATAGTCATGAAAATAAAGAAAACGCATTGAATGAGAAGGTGTGTCCAAACTTTTGGCCTGTACTGTATATATACAGTGGTGGAAAAAAGTTTTTGGACACCCCATGCATTTGTGAAATATTGCATTAAGAATCACTCTTAGGTCTTCAAGTGCAATTTCTTTTAGTACAGTCACAGCCAAAATACTAAATAAATCCTAAAAAAGCCATTAAAAACTTAAAATTGATTGGTTCCATAAAAATACATAAGAAATTTTGAGTACTGGGTCATTTTGGTACCAGTGATGAAGTTCGTTATTTTTATTAAAAGACACAATTTTTGTTGCCAAGCTTCGTGTCTACATAAAGCCAGCACATTTGAAAGTTCTTCAGACACAAAAATGGCTAAAACAAGGAACCTAACGCAGGAAACACACCTGAAGATAAAGATTCTCAGCCAGGAAGGGTACAGCTGCCGCCAGATAGCCAGGAAGTGCAGATGCAGTCCTTCAGCAGTTGGATACACTCTGCAGAAATACAGACGAACCAACAGCTTGGAAGACAAACCAAGATCTGGGCGTCCAAGGGTTTCTTCAGCAAGAAATGACCGCATCCTGATCCGCATGTGCAGGCAAAACCGCCGAATGACATCACAACAGCTTCAGCAGCAGTGGTCAAACCAAACTGGTGTCCAGTGTTCCACCCGCACTGTATGTGGCCGACTTTTAGATCATGGCTTAAGGTCCTACAAGGCTATCAAGAAGCCCCTGATCAATGAGAGACAGCGGTTAGCCCGGCGTCGTTGGGCCCAGGCACACAAGAACTGGACAGCCAGGAACTGGAAGAAGATTTTGTGGTCAGATGAGTCCAGTTTCCAGCTTTATCTTCCTCCTACTAATGTGAGTCGCAGAAGGCCAGGCGAAGCATTATCTCCAGCATGTACAGTACCTACTGTCAAGCATGGTGGAGGCAGTATCATGGTTTGGGGATGCATGAGTGCTGCTGGTGTTGGTCATCTCACTGTCTGTGATGGCACATTGAACTCTACCAAGTATTGTACCATTCTCGAAAGCCACATGCTCCCTTCTGCGTGCACTGTTCCGTCGAGGTAAAAACTGGATGTTTCAACAAGATAATGCCCCTTGCCACACATCCAAGGCCAGTAGAACTTGGCTGCAGGAGCACAGTGTCCAGGTCTTAGAGTGGCCAGCTCAATCCCCGGACATGAGCCCCATTGAAAATCTGTGGTGGATTATCAAAAGGTCTGTTTCAAAGCATAAACCAAAGAATTTAGAAGAATTAAAAGCAGTAATTCAAGAAGAACGGGACAAGATTACCCCTCAGCAGTGTGAAAGGCTCGTGGGGAACATGCCAGCCCGGATTAGAGCCCTACTACGTGCCAATGGCAGGACTACTAAATATTAATTTGATGATGTGATGGTTTATTTATTTTTTGTTCAGTTTTGAACACATTCTCTGTTATTTGTTGCCTTTGATACCAACAATATTGAGAACTGACATATTGAAACTGTCAAGAATTTAGTTTTGTTAGTTTTTCTTGTAAACAATAAACAAAAAAATATAATTTGTATTTGTTTGTATCTGTCTAATGCAGCCACACCTTTTGAAACACAAAAAAGATTTTTCTACAAATATTTCATGATAATATTTGAGATTGTATAAAATTTTAAGGGTGTCCGAAAACTTTTTTCCACCACTGTGTGTGTATGTATATATATATATATATACAGTACAGGCCAAAAGTTTGGACACACCTCCTCATTCAATGCGTTTTCTTTATTTTCATGACTATTTACATTGTAGATTCTCACTGAAGGCATCAAAACTATGAATGAACACGTGGAGTTATGTACTTAACAAAAAAAGGTGAAATAACTGAAAACATGTTTTATATTCTAGTTTCTTCAAAATAGCCACCCTTTGCTCTGATTACTGCTTTGCACACTCTTGGCATTCTCTCCATGAGCTTCAAGAGGTAGTCACCTGAAATGGTTTTCCAACAGTCTTGAAGGAGTTCCCAGAGGTGTTTAGCACTTGTTGGCCCCTTTGCCTTCACTCTGCGGTCCAGCTCACCCCAAACCATCTCGATTGGGTTCAGGTCCGGTGACTGTGGAGGCCAGGTCATCTGCCGCAGCACTCCATCACTCTCCTTCTTGGTCAAATAGCCCTTACACAGCCTGGAGGTGTGTTTGGGGTCATTGTCCTGTTGAAAATAAATGATCGTCCAACTAAACGCAAACCGGATGGGATGGCATGTCGCTGCAGGATGCTGTGGTAGCCATGCTGGTTCAGTGTGCCTTCAATTTTGAATAAATCCCCAACAGTGTCACCAGCAAAACACCCCCACACCATCACACCTCCTCCTCCATGCTTCACAGTGGAAACCAGGCATGTGGAATCCATCCGTTCACCTTTTCTGCGTCTCACAAAGACACGGCGGTTAGAACCAAAGATCTCAAATTTGGACTCATCAGACCAAAGCACAGATTTCCACTGGTCTAACGTCCATTCCTTGTGTTTCTTGGCCCAAACAAATCTCTTCTGCTAGTTGCCTCTCCTTAGCAGTGGTTTCCTAGCAGCTATTTGACCATGAAGGCCTGATTCGCGCAGTCTCCTCTTAACAGTTGTTCTAGAGATGGGTCTGCTGCTAGAACTCTGTGTGGCATTCATCTGGTCTCTGATCTGAGCTGCTGTTAACTTGCCATTTCTGAGGCTGGTGACTCGGATGAACTTATCCTCAGAAGCAGAGGTGACTCTTGGTCTTCCTTTCCTGGGTCGGTCCTCATGTGTGCCAGTTTCGTTGTAGCGCTTGATGGTTTTTGCGACTCCACTTGGGGACACATTTAAAGTTTTTTGCAATTTTCTGGACTGACTGACCTTCATTTCTTAAAGTAATGGTGGCCACTCGTTTTTCTTTAGTTAGCTGATTGGTTCTTGCCATAATATGAATTTTAACAGTTGTTCAATAGGGCTGTCGGCTGTGTATTAACCTGACTTCTGCACAACACAACTGATGGTCCCAACCCCATTGATAAAGCAAGAAATTCCACTAATTAACCCTGATAAGGCACACCTGTGAAGTGGAAACCATTTCAGGTGACTACCTCTTGAAGCTCATCGAGAGAATGCCAAGAGTGTGCAAAGCAGTAATCAGAGCAAAGGGTGGCTATTTTGAAGAAACTAGAATATAAAACATGTTTTCAGTTATTTCACCTTTTTTTGTTAAGTACATAACTCCACATGTGTTCATTCATAGTTTTGATGCCTTCAGTGAGAATCTACAATGTAAATAGTCATGAAAATAAAGAAAACGCATTGAATGAGAAGGTGTGTCCAAACTTTTGGCCTGTACTGTATATATATATGTATATATATATAGAGAGAGATAGATATATATATACATAAGCAGATTAATGCATCTTTGGTCTTCTGTCAGGAGATGAAGGTGTTCTCTGAGAATCTAAGGATACATTCAGGCTAATAAAGGCTCAAAAGGCTTTAGAACTTTGGGGCCCAACTTTGCAGACCTTTAAACCGTGAGCGCGCACTATATTAAATAATAGGGCACTCAGACAGTGTCAAACAACGTCAAAATACGTTCACTAAAAGTGCATGCTTTTCACACAGATAGGCTCGGATTTTTAGTATAACTATCTGACAACATAACGGAAAGGAGCAATAAACGTTTGTGTTTACCTTTAGTTGGATTCGGACATGTTCCTCTGCCTGTTCAGGGCTGTACGTTTACTTTTTTAGCCCATTTCACTGGTGCCACAGAGGGTGATAATTTTGTAGCACAGGCCAGAAAGTTTGTAGCACCTGTCACGATAACAAATTTTGCTGGGCAATTAATTACTTCAGAAATTATTGTGATAAGTGATAATATTGCTTAATATTGTGCTTTTAAGACCATTTTTATTATTGCTGTAATTTTGCTGTTTTTAGACCATTTTTTAAACTTATATAATGATAATAAAGGCATAATGACGCAAGACCACCCTTTTAAAGAGAAATAAACATTTATTTAACAAGAATATTTACGAATGCATAAAAAAGAAAATTTAAATATCCAAAATAACATGTAAAAATAGCAATATAAATAAATAAAGACCTTATAAATACAAAAAAATAGACTGTCAGTCTGTCACTCTCAGGTGTGCAGTTAAGTTGGTCGTATTTGCTCTTTTTGTTGAGATGGTTTTAGAACAAACCCGGCATACCAGCTCGTCCAAATTACTGGGCTCCCCTCTGTCATTTGGTTTAAATCCAAAATACTCCCACATAGGGGCTATGGCATTTGGTTTAGGAACAAGTTCCATGTCTTTCTCTTACACTCAACTCTGTTTATTTCTCCATCTTGTCTCCCCCTCACGAAGATCGCACTGTGTCTGTGTTTGTAGCCCATAGCCCTGCCTCCTCCACAGAGATATAGAGACTCGATATAGAGACTCGATGACAAGAGCTTTCCCTTTGTTTATTACACTAATGAACCAACTCACCTGGCTGCCAGACAATGCATGGCAGTGAACGCTCTTGTCGTCTCGTGAAAAAACGAGAAAAAAACAGACCACACACACAAGTGGCTCGCAAGCAGTCTGTCGCACATGTGCTACTAGGCAAATAAATTCATCTCACAAACATTTTTTTCCATCGCACGTGCGACATACATGTTGCACTGTACAGCCCTGCTGTTGCAATTTGCTCCCTCTCTCTCCTCGTCCGCTCTTCAGTTTCAATGAACTCTGCATCCGTGTACGTCCGTGTACTCTGTGTTCAAACAAATATGGGTGGTCATCAAATTCAGATGGCTCATCCAGATCCAGTTGGTCAAATTTGGGTAAAAATTCGTTCGACATGTTTGTTGTGGCAAGTCAAAACACTCAGAGAGTGAAAGTCTAGCTCTGAAATCGCATGTCTCGTGAGATTTGAGTTGTTGCAGGAGGTTACCGCTGGACTGACCTTACAAACGCGAGGAGTTACTCTATTTGGAGTAGTCATGGCTGAGTTTTTACCCAGTGCTTTGAGTGGTCGGATGACTAGAAAAGCACTATACAAGTGCAGGTCCATTTACCAGGGCAAATGGCACTTCCTGGTATGGAAGCATTTTGGCTGTGATCTTCCGATTAGTGGACAACCTGCTCTCCTACTCCTTCTAAGATGAAACTAATCCTATACTGACTGATGTCTAGCATTGAAGATCAAACAGACAGTCCTTGAGGGTTTAAGTTCAAGTTACTTGTCACAAGTACCATGAAATGCTGTAGTGCCCTGGCTCATCCTTTGCGTACATTAATAAATACAGGCAATCCATACCAAGCCACATAACTATACACCTGCTGTACTTAAATGTGCATTGCATACATAAAATTTACAAAAAGTGATCAGTGCATGTGAAAGCAACACTTATTTAGCAGCCTGTCTGTCTGTGTAAAATCAGAATCAGAATCAGAATCAGAAATACTTTATTGATCCCCGAGGAGAAATTATTTGCGTTACAGGTGCTCCTTGCAAGAGTGGAAAGAAGTGAAAATATAAGAAATTTAACAAGAGTATTTACAGATGTATAGTTCAAATAACCAGGATTATTAACAAAAAATAAAGTAAAAAAATAAGATGTGTATATATATATATGGAGAGAGAGAGAGAGAGACAGAGATATTTTGTAACCTAAACAAGATTATTTACACAATATATATACTCACCTAAATAGATAATACACAGAATATATACAGTCAAGGTGAAATGGGGTTATTGCACAAGTTAGATTAAATTATTGCACATGTTGACAGTGGGTGAAATAGTCTCAGGGCCACTCAGAGGGAGGAGTTGTACAGTTTGATGGCCACAGGCAGGAATGATTTCCTGTGGTGCTCAGTGGTACATTTAGGTGGTATGAGTGTGCCACGGAAAGTGCTCTTGTGCCTGACCAGCATATGGTGGAGTGGGTGTGAGACGTTGTCCAAGATAGTTCGTAGCTTAGACAGCATCCTCCTCTCTGACACCTACCATCAGAGAGTCACACTCCGTTCCCACGACGTCACTGGCCTTGCGGATCAGGTTGATGAGTCTGTTAGTGTCCGCCACCCTCATCCTGCTGCCCCAGCACACAACAGCATAGAGGATAGCACTGGCCACCACAGACTCATAGAAAATCCTGAGTGTAGTGCAGCAGATGTTGAAGGACCTCAGTCGCCTCAGAAAATAGAGACAGTTCTGGCCCTTCCTGTAGAGAGCGGCAGTGTTCTTAGCCCAGTCCAATTTATTGTCCATGTGTACCCCCAGGTACTTATAGCTCTCCACAATGTCCACACTGACCCCCTGGATGGAAACAGGGGTCACTGGTGTCTTGGTCCTCCTCAGATCCACAGCCAGTTCCTTTGTCTTTGCCACGTTGAGCTGCAGATGGTTCTGCTCACACCATGTGACAAAGTTATCCAAAACAGCCCTGTACTCATCGTCATCCTCATTACCCTTGGTTATACATCCAACTATAGCAGAGTCATCAGAAAACTTCTGAAGATGGCAGGTCTCAGTGCAATAACTGAAGTCCGTGGTGTAGAGGGTGAAGAGGAAGGGAGAGAGGACAGTCCCCTGCGGGGCCCAGGTATTGCTGACCACTCTGTCTGACACACAGTGTTGCAAGCGCACATACTGTGGTCTGCCAGTCAAGTAATCTACAATCCAGGACACCAGGGGGGCATCCACTTGCATTACTGTCAGCTTGTCACCCAGTAGAGCTGGACGGATGGTGTTGAACACACTAGAGAAGTCAAAAAACATGACCCTCACAGTGCTCACCGGCTTGTCCAGGTGGGCGTAGACGCGGTTGAGCAGGTAGATGATGGCGTCCTCAACTCCAAGTCGGGGCTGATAGGCGAACTGGAGGGGGTCCAAAAGTGGCTTGACCATGGGCCGGAGCTGCTCCAAGACGAGTCTCTCCAGGGTCGTCATGATGTGGGAGGTCAATGCCACGGGTCTGTAGTCCTTGGAGCCACTGGGACACGACGTCTTTGGCACAGGAACGAGGCAGGATGTCTTCCACAGCATGGGGACCCTCTGGAGACTCAGGCTCATGTTGAAGACATGCTGAAGTACTCCACATAGCTGGGGGGCACAGGCTCATCAGCTGTCTTCTCACATGGTCAGCAGTGAAGCACACTGTGGAGGTGACGGCACGTGGGGGAGGGGTGTAGTCCTCATGATGGAGAGTGCAGTCAGTCTGGCCACGGGTGAGGAGGTGTGAGGAGGGCTCACGCAGCAGGCTGCTGGGGTGTGAGAGGGAGGAGTGGGGGAGGAGGGTGGAGTGGGTGATGGTTGTCCAAGACAGACAGCAGTCTGCACTGCAGGGCCAGCAGTGTCAGCAGTGATGGTCCTCATTCCACTCCAGACCGCTCTCATATTGTTCTGCTGGAGTTTCCACTCTAGCTTCCTCCTGTACCTCTCCTTAGCCTCCCTGATCTTCATCTTCAGTTCCCCCTGTAATGTTCTCACCTCCTCCCTGTTACCAGCTCTGAAGGCTGAAGGCTGATTTGGTGGTCAAAGGTCACTCTGACTTCATCTGTCTCATTCTCTTGAAAGAAACATCTTAAAATTATATTCAATTAATCAATCAATCAAACTTTATTGCAGACTCCAACATCCAAATAAACATACAATCACATACAGTACATAAAACAAAAATACAGTAAAAAGCCATTATATCACATTATATAAAAAAAGTACTTGTGCATATTCAGTAAAAGGCATCTAATAAATAAGAGCAGCAAAAAAAATGCAATTTAAAAAGTGCTTATACACATTTTATAAAAGGCACAAATACCAGTGTTTCCACATATAGGATTGGTATCTAACAGAACTACACCTAGGGTTGGTCAGCTGTATAATAAGATTATTCTGGGACCCCTGCAGTCTTCTCCAACATCAGTCTTCTCAGGGTGGCCTGGAAGGTGTTTATCCCTAAATCACAAAAAAGCTTGCTGGCACTACTACCCCTGGGCTGCTTGAGCAGGATTCTGAGACAGTCATTATATGCAACCTGGAGTTTACGTAAGCTCTCTTTCTTATACCTCACCCAAAGGGGGGCCGTGTACATAGGGGTGCAGTAAGTTCTAAACAAGTTCACCTTCACTTCGCCAGAGCAGTAGTGAAATTTTCTCACTAACATATTGGCTTGGACATATAGCATTCTTCTCTGTCTAAGCATGTCAGCATCATCCTCCATCTTATCATTGATGATGTGGCCTAGATATTTTGCATTGGTACATACAGACAGGGTTTGACCAGACAAATAGAAACCTGGGAAATTAAGATAAAAAAATATATATTGTATATGTGATTGTATATTTCTCTATATTGTTCATATTGTGTATATTTCTTGCATGGCTTTCAGTGGATTATTTTTTTGAAGACAGATTAGTACGGAGCCCCAGACATTACATGGGAAAAAAACCATTAAATTTATGGCCACAAAATAGGTGTAATGTGCACACGAAATACTAATTAATAATATTAATATAATTCTTGGACAACTGGGTAAGCAAATCGAGCGCACCTTCCCTAGAAACGGTAAGGTAGAGGAAGAGGGGTTAAAGCTACATGATGGACAGGGATAGTATGATTGAGTTTTAGTTTAGGCTGGGGATGAGCTACAAAGACATTCTGAAAAGCCTGGCATTTCAAGGAATCATTATTACCGAGAGGCATTTAAATAGACTATTGAGAGCCAGGTTGCTTTACTGGCAGAGGTACGACTTGGACTCCGAGATAGATTTCATTGTTGACCAACTGCAAGGCTCTGGAAAGGATCATGGTTACCGGTGGATGTATACAAAGTGTAAACAACACGGTATTTCTATCACAAAAGAAGGCATCAGGATCCTACTCACTCTACTGGACCCACTGGTTCCCAAGTGTGCCAAACCAGACGTCTCAGGAGGAGGCAATATTTTGCTCAGAGACCTTACTTTGTGTGGCACATAGACTCATATGACAAACTGAAGCCATATGGGATATACATTAATGGCTGCATCGATGGGTTCTCACGCAATATCACTAACCCTCACTAACAGCGACCCGAAAAGTTATCAGGGGGTACTTTGTGGAAGCAGTGGAGCGCTGTGGGGGCTGTTCCAGACTTGTACGAACTGACATGAATACTGAGAATGTGGTGGTCAGACACATTCAGCGGTTTATTGAGAAATGATGTGGATGACAGAGCAGCGGAGAGAAGCTACATCACAGGGACAAGTAGAGAATTGAGAGCTGGTGGGGAGTGATGAGAAAAGAAGGAATCAAACCCTGGATCACGCTTCTAGGAGAACTGAAGGATGAGGGATTCTTCAGTGGGGATTTCGTTGACAAAGCTCTGTCACAGTTCTGTTCATTGCCAATCATTAAGGTAAATTGCCTATATTATGATCACAGCAAGAAACCCTGAAACTGTATCATCAACTCTGCATTACCGTCATGTAATCTTAGAGATTTAAGCCACTGTGAGTTTATGTTTATTTAATGTGTGCGATGTATTGATTCTTTAGACTGTTGTGAAAATAAGACACATAACAATGCAATTTACTTTTATTTGTTTAACACAAACGTATAAGGCCCTCCAAGAACACCAATGCGCCCAGTGGGATACCTGATGTCATGTACATGGCCCCTCACCTTTGGGGTGCAGAAGACTATCTTGTTCCACTGACTTAAAATGTGACCACATGTAAAGACAGCTGCACATTTTTAAGTTCGGTCCCATGTGACATGGATGTGTTTGATTTGTGCACAATAATAATGGAGGAGTCAAGCTTGGGGTTCCTATCTACCATGTCCCAGGCACTCGATTTATATTTTCATTTGAGGGACATGGCTTTTTTTTTTTTGGTGGTGGTGGGGGGGGGGGGGGGTCTTTTTAGCCTTTAATGTATAGGACAGACAAGCGTGAAGGGGGGAGAGAGAGAGGGAGTGACATGCAGCAAGGGGCCACAGGCCGGAGTTGAACTCAGGCCGCTGCGGCAACAGCCTTGTACATGGGGCGCCTGCTCTACCACTAAGTCACCGGCGCCCTATTTGAGGTAAATTAAATGGACAAAAGCATACAAATCATGTTGTACATTCGGTACTTTAGTAAATATTATTACAGCATAATGTACATATTACTTTTCATAAACCAAAATATGTTGTTATATGTTTTTGGTATTTTGCTTTAGGGTAAAGTTCAAACAAAAGTAAACTGAAATCTTATTGGCATCACCTA
Source organism: Epinephelus fuscoguttatus (assembly GCF_011397635.1). Classification (NCBI taxonomy): domain Eukaryota; kingdom Metazoa; phylum Chordata; class Actinopteri; order Perciformes; family Serranidae; genus Epinephelus; species Epinephelus fuscoguttatus. The sequence continues at coordinate 1,502,406 of NC_064766.1, read as the reverse complement.
AATGGTAACACAAAAAATGTATCCCTCTGTAACAACGACAATAGAACCCTGGACAGCAACCACACAGCCTGGCAATGACATCATAAATCTAATGTTATGATCAATTGACAAGAAGACCAAGTAGGCTACTGTATAGTATATCATTATGATGGTTGTATCATCAATGCTCCTTATGTTTCCTGAGTCTCTGTTTTAATAACGGTGGAAAAAATCACAATCCAATGTTTGATAAAGAATTGTGTCTTCCATAACAAATCACAACACATTTACAACACTGGAAATTGAGGTGTAAAATAACTATGGGTGGTGTCATTAGAAATGTTCAAGTGTAAAGAATGTAACACAGACGACATCAAAATTTTGTACAAACTTGAATGGTTCATTGGTCTTTTTCAAAATACGCCATAGTCAAAAACAGAACAGGTTGTATTTTGTACGTAATAACAGGATAAGAACAGTTTTCAAACCTCCTGTTAGCCAGCCCCATACTGATAGTTACAAAATAAAGTTATCTGGTCCTGTTGGCCCATAAATGGGCACGCCCTCTTTTTCATTTGGTTGTCATTTTGGCTGTGATCATGCTATAAAGTTCATAGGTTGCACAGAGGTCACTTTTCCAGGGTACATCATGCTCATGGAAGATCTCCTGTCTACACCTTAAAATGCGCTGTATACAACTTTGGGCCCTGTTCTCCTGTTATGGCCAAAGATGGGCCCTATTGAAACCCATTATAAATGCAAAAAACACACATTTTTACCTGGTGGTTATTTTTTCCCAGGAAGATGATTTTTCTATTTTCATGGCTTAATTCACAACAGGGAAAGTCAAAATATAGGTTTCTAAGCAATTTTTGAAAATTCATTCAGGAATAACATTGTAGCACCTTTGCAAAAAAACAGGCAGTGACAGGCTGCTCCCCCCCATGCACCGTTGGCCCCTACCTGGCCAGATACAAGAGGAGGAAACTGCGCATATGCATGGAGGAAACTGCACATATGCATGTGTGACTTGAAGGGAGTTGACATATTATCTTTATTTGCAAGCAGCAGCTGTAAAACTAAAACTTGTCGCAGCAGCTCCAGACCCGGAGATCCAGCCCGGTTCTATCAGCGGAGCCTCCCAGAGCACTTGCAGGGAATACCGCCTCGCTTCCCCACGAAGATGCGCGAGGGAGACCACTGAAAAAAATTACGTTTTTTTTTTTCAAAACTCTGATCTAACTATTATCTTCATTTGCAAGCAGCAGCTGTAAAACTAAAACAAGTCACGGTAGTTTCAGACCCGGAGATCCACCCCGGTTCTCTCAGCGGGTGCTCCCACAGCGCTCCCTGATAATGCTGCCTCGCTTCCCTGCTAAGATGCACGAGGGAGACCGCTAAAAGATTTGACGCTTTTTTCAAAACTCTGATCTAAAATATCAGATTACACTGCTTCCCCTCGGTCGATCAAGGTCAAATAAAAAGTATAATGATCTTTGAAATCCCCTCTTGGCGATTTGTGCCCAATGACAGCTCAGCTTGACACAGAAAGTCATGTGATCAGGCCATTTCGCTGACACGCCACCTAAAATTGACTGCGCATGCCCATATAAAATGAAAAAACCCTTCAACAAACTTTATGCAAACAAATCAGTGTGGACACTGTTCAAAGGCAGGCATATGCCTGTTCCAATAATAGTAGGAGTAAATCAGATTATTATTTTTGATTTATTGGAATTTTTCAACATTTTTTTATGAAGATATTAGCGCTCCATCATTAAAACAAGTCATGAAAGGGTTAATTTATAAATATATTGATGAAATAACACATTACACATCAGAAAACAAATAAAATTAAGCAAATATAAAAAAAAATTGTAATACATATTTTTACTTTTACGTGGTATGGGTTAGGATCATAGGGCCCAAAAATGGGCCCAACAGGAACAACGTTAGTCCTAATAAAGAGGACCTGGGGGTTTTAACAGCTCACTAATTTTTAAACACCTTGAAAACATCAGTCAAGGCTCACATTCTTGTTTCTACTGGGGTTGCTACAAACAACTGTAATAATAATATAAAACATGCTTAATCAATTGGATTTTGGTATCAAAATAGTTATCTGCATTGAAGGGATAGGTCAGGTTTTTTGAAGTGGAGCTTTACTTATGCCTAGTCAGAGTACCTGCAGTAGACAGCGCTCTGTGTGGAAGGCACACATGCTTTTTCCACAGTGTCAACAGGTGCAGCGTTGAAATTCACCCTTACCTTTACTCACTCTCACGCATCCAATAATTTCACCTATCAGTATGCTCAACACTCAATCACCCTAAGGACCACAATGGAAATAAGCTTCCAGCTTTATTGTGTTTTGTATCCTTTTGATAATGGTGGGCCTGTGTATGTATGGATACGTGTTCATTATCAATAAAGAAGTCAATCAATCAATCAATACCTCATACAACCCCACTTCAAAAAATCCGAACTATCCCTTTAAGCTTACCATTTGATTGTGAAAGAACACAGCAACCACTTTAAAAGCAGATAAAATAAAATGCCCCACATAAGTAAAGGCACAACGAGCAATGTAGTTAAAATAACAAAACCATTCAATCTAGCAAGGAGCTGTCAATTAATTAATACATACATATGCATAATATAGAATGCCAATGGATATTTAAAGGAAGTTAAGAATGTAGCTATAAAGTGTGTAGTTATTCACATCATTAGTTCTTCATGTGATATACTTTTGATAACATTTTTTACAAGATGTATTTGATTACATTAAAAATTAAAACATATAACATTTTTAAGAGTGTGCATACTTTTGCAGCTAGAAGTCTGAAAGAATATGTTGAAAAACTGAATGCAGGCCCAATCTGAATTTGTGCGTTGAGCCTATCTGTTCTGGTGTGACTAGTCTAGTAGGAAAGTATGGTTCCCATGCACCCCATGGATATTGTCCATATTGGATATATTGTCCCATGATACTGTTGGACGGCCATTTTTGCAGCAATTTCGCATTTCTGAAGAAAATCGAGAATTGACATATTTTTTGAATTACACATCGTACAGAGACAAATGAACCCATTTTTCTATATAATTTTGGCAAATTACTATATAGGGCCGTACAGTGTGACATATATGTTGCACGTGCGATGGCTAGTAGCATGTGTGCGACAGACTGCTTGCAAGCCGCTTGTGTGTGTGGTCTTTTTTTTTTTCCGTTTTTTTCACTAGACGACAAGAGCGTTCACTGCCATGCATTGTCTGGCAGTCAGGTGAGTTGGTTCATTAGCGTAATAAACAAAGGGAAAGCTCTTGTCATTGAGTCTCTATGTCTCTGTGGGGGAGGCGGGGCTATAGGCTACACATACAGACACAGTGCGATCTTCGTGAGGGGGAGACAAGGCGGAGAAAAAAACAGAGAGTTGAGTGTAAGAGAAAGACATGGAACTTGTTCCTAAACCAAATGCCACGGCCCCTGTGTGGGAGTATTTTGGATTTAAACCAAATGACAGAGGGGAGCCCAGTAATTTGGATGAGCTGGTATGCCGGGTTTGCTCTAAAACCATCTCAACAAAAAGAGTGAATATGACCAACTTAACTGCACACCTGAGAGTGACAGACTGATAGTCAATGTTTTTTTTTGTGTGTTTATAAGGTCTTTATTTATTTTGCTATTTTTACGTGTTATTTCGGATATTTAAATTTTCTTTTTTTTGCATTCGTAAATATTCTTGTTAAATAAATGTTTATTTCTCTTTAAAAGGGTGGTCTTGTGTCATTATGCCTTTATTATCATTAGGCCTATATAAGTTTAAAAAATGGTCTAAAAACAGCAAAATTACAGCAATAATAAAAATGGTCTTAAAAGCACAATATCACTTATCGCAATATCTTCTGAAGTAATTAATTGCCCAGCAAAATTTGTTATCGTGACAGGTGCTACAAACTTTCTGGCCTGTGCTACAAAATTTTCATCCTCTGTAACACCAGTGCTATGGGCTAAAAAAGTTAACATACAGCCGTGCTATATATATGTAGTATATATACTATGTATAATATAAAGGTAATACCATATATGTATATGTATAACCAAAATATTTATATAGGTCATAACCTCTATATTATCTAAATTTATATATATAATTTTACTAATAATATTTTGTCTAGGTTGGTGGAAATAGCTCTGGAACATACAATATAATACCATACCATACCATACCATACCAACTTTATTTATTAAGCACTTTAAATAAATATCACAGTTTGGCCAAAGTGCTGTACAAAAGCACTAAAAAATATAACGCATAAAAACATGTTATACACAAACAAACAGCAATGCAATGCAGAACAATACAATCAGTATGCTAACATCTCATACTGTGTCAAAGGCCAAGGAGAAAAAGGTGCGTTATTAGCCTTGATTTAAAAACAGGCAGTGAAGGGGCCTGCCTGATGTGAATGGGCAACTCGTTCCAAAGTTTAGGAGCTGCGACTGCAAAAGCCCGATCCCCTCTGAGTTTCAGCCTTGTTTTGGGAACGACAAGGAACAGCTGATCAGCAGACTGGAAAGACCGAGTAGGCTCATAGGGCTGAAGCAGGTCAGAGAGGTAGGGTGGAGCAAGGCCATTGAGGGATTTAAAAGCAAAGAGGAGAGTTTTAAAAATGATTCGATAGTGCACAGGGAGCCAGTGGAGGGAGGCTAAAATGGGGGAAGACCACAGGGCAGACCCAGGACCAGGTGGAGAGATTATATCCCCACACTGGCCTGAGAATGCCACGGGATCCCCCGGTCAGAGCTGGACGATGTGGCCCGGGAAAGGGAAGTTTGGGGTTCCCTGCTGGAGCTGCTGCCCCCGCGACCCAATCCCGGATAAGCAGTTGAAGATGGATGGGTGGATGGATGTATAGATGGACTATTACAAGATGTGTAATATCACATATGTATCAAGCATCATATGAGAGATAGTTGGGTTATATTTATATTCATTCATTTAATTAGTATTTCTTTCTTTATGTCTTTCTTGCTTTCTTGCTTTCTTTCTTTCTCTATCTACATAAGCCAGCAGTGCATTTTTAACAGTATGTTCCAGTGCTATTTCCACCAACCTAGACGAGTTATTATAAGTAAATTTGTATCATACATATAAATTTAGATATAATATAGAGGTTATGACCTATATGAATAATATTTTGGCTATACATATATGTATTACCTTTATATTATACATAGTATATATATATATATATATATATATATATATATATATATATATATATATATAATACATATGTATAGTAATATAATATACAGATTTTTTTTATATTTTCCAGGTTTTGATGTATATAACTTGTTAGAATCTTGATAATAACACTTTATACCAATTATACCAATCACTTTCTCATGCCAAAATTATATGGAAAAATTGGTTCATTTGTCTTTGCGATGTGTAATTCAAAAGATATGTAAATTCTCAATTTTCGTCTGAAATGCGAAATTGCCGCAAAAATGGCCACCAAACGTTATCATGGGACAATATTTGGAGCGGGGAACATCAAAATTTGTTAAGTAGACACCCTAAGGATTCCAAAAATGTATGGCAGATAAATATATCCATGGGGTACATGGGAACCATACTTTCCTACTAGACTAGACCATGTTCTAAACAAACTTTCAGTCAATATTAATTTTCTGTTTGGAAAAAAATATACAACACACACACACACACCTGGCAAGCAAAGACAGCAGCTGCAGTGGCCTACATTTTCTTTTTCAAGAGTCTGGATCACATCTTCTTCAAGTTTGCACTACATCAAAAATTCTCACAGCCGAGTATCCATAGTTGACCTCTAAACCACAGGAAAACAAAATTAATTAACAAGTAGCCTTAAAAAGTAGTAGATTTTCCAGATTCTCGATCTATGATTCCAAATCACCTATTGCCCCATGTTCCTGCTATTATTATTATATTGCAAAAAGCAACACTGTTGCTGCAAATACAGTGTAAAGATAGACTCATCAATTTTCTAATCAGTGTTCTATTAACTGTAATATACCAGCAGCGTCAGCAAACGAGGACCAACCATAAAAACATCAAAAGTGGAAACATAATGGTTTTAAGGAATTATAGCACATTTCATCTGCAGGTAAAAGTCAGACTGATCAATAATATAGTGAACTTTTAATCTTCTGTGATTTTATTGAAGGAAAAAATGTCCAGAGAACAATACAGACACATTCAGTAGTTCAGTCAGAGCAACAACAACCTGCAAATAAACACAAATTAAAGCTGCAAGCAGCATTGGGTGGGACCTCGGACTCACGCCGTTTCGGCCTCCAGCTCACGTAGACAGTTAAAGACAAATGTTTTAGATGATTTTACACCCCTCTCCACTCTAGCTCACAGCTGACAATTTCTCCACACTTTCAGAGGCTCAAGCTCACTTACTGTTGGATTTAGGTCAGGGGTGTCAGTGTTTTGTAGGTTTTCATGAGACGAATAAGCCAGTTTTTGTTTGATCTTTCTACGACATTCCTACGGGCCGCAGTGGCCATTTTAGTGTGTCTACGTGGCACTAGAGAGCCCATTTTGGAACTTTTGGGGTCAGTTTTTTTCATTTTCTCAAATTTTTCGCCAGTCCTGACATGCGTGCCTGTTACGCACCCTTCTAGGGGTCGGGAAGTGTAACATAAAAATGAGCCGACAACAAGGTAATGCATGACAAAAGGTCAATCAGTTCAATTCAATCAATTTTATTTATAAAGCCCAATATCACAAATCACAATTTGCCTCACAGGGTTTTACATCATACGACATCCCTCTGTCCTCAAGACCCTCGCAGCGGATAAGGAAAAACTCCCCCAAAAAAACCCTTTAACGGGGAAAAAAAATAGTTGAAACCTCAGGAAGAGCAACTGAGGAGGGATCCCTCTTCCAGGACGGACAGACGTGCAATAGATGTCGTACAGAACAGATCAGCATAATAAATTAACAGTAATCCGTATGACACAATGAGACAGAAAGAAAGACAGAGAGCGAGACAGAGACAGAGAGAGATGCAGGACAGATGGTAATGACAGTAGCTTACAACATTACTGAAAGTAATAATATTATAATTATGATTCTGGCTATTGTGGTACAATATGTTTAAAGTATATATTAATATCTGATAGTATATGTATGTGACAATAATCATATGTGTATAATAACAGTAGAAGTATGACTAATGATAACAGCAGCAGCAGGAGGCATCTGGCAGGACCACGGCAGCAGCACAACCACACATGTCACACTATCCAGGCACCGCTGCGATATAAGTTAACCTGCGAGATAGTGGAGCACAAAGGCTCCGGAGAAGCAGCCAAATTAGTGACATGCAGTATGGCCGAGTTAGCAAGATGCAGTAACAGGACATTCTCAGAGCGCAGTGTTCTGGTAGGATAATATGGCACTATGAGCTCTCTAAGATATGACGGATCCTGACCATTTAGCTTTATAAGTTAACAGTAGGATTTTAAATTCAATTCTGGATTTCACAGGGAGCCAGTGCAGAGTGAGTTTATTCACCACCACACAGATAGAAATACACTTTACAAATAAGGAAGTTTGTCTTCAGGGTCAGCACATGATTTGTAGGTCTTGATGAGACGAACAAGCCAGTTTTGGCTTAATCTTTCTACAACATTGCTATGGGCTTCAGTGGCCATTTTTGTGTGTCTAGTTGGCGCTAGAGAGCCCATTTTTGCACTTTTGGGGTCAATTTTTTCATTTTATCAAATTTTTCGCCAGTCCTGACATACATGCCAATTTTGATTATATGAGTAAGACCAATATATTGCCATGCAGATGTGTTCAGGGGCAGACCATGATCACACACATCAAATTGTGGCCAATAAGAGCAATGCATGATGGAGTTATAAGGACTTGACATTCCATGATGAAGGATCAAAAGTCGCCATGGGCAGCCTGTTACATGAAAGCACATGTGTGTCACTGTGGAGGTTCATCAACTTGATAAATACGTGGCCACAAAATGTATTTGAGCATGTGGTTGGTTTTTATCAATTGAAAAATATAGCATTTCCTGTTTCCACAAGGGGGGCGCTATGAGTTACAGTGAGTATGAGCATTTTGTCCCCCCCATGGGCGGCGCCCCTATCAGATGTAAGAGCTTGCCATTCTTGACCTGTGTATCAATTTTCATGAAGATATGAGGTCGGTGAAGCCATCAAAAAGCCAAATGTATTTAGTGGCGAGGGATCGATAGTTGCTACGCCGCCACATGGACACCATTAGACGTAGCTTCACGGCGTTCATAAGGTAGCTTCACCAACTTGTTCTGCATGCATTAGAAGTGGAATGAAGTTGATGCGGTCAAGTTTGTGGCATTAGTACATGTTAAAGTAAAAACTGGTCACTTCCTGTTACCACTGGGGGGCGCTATGAGTAAGATGGGATATTAACATATTGGGCCATTTGGGGCGAAGCCATCATCATGTCCAGCAAGTTTGAAGCTGCTGAGATCAAGTATGTGGGCGTGAGGTCTGTTCGAAATTCAATGGCGGGAAAACGAAAAGTCGCCAAAGTTTGTCACGCCCTAGCGGCCACGCCCCTTGACATAGAGAAAAGTTTTTAATAACTTTTGATCAGCATGTTCTCAGGATGATCTGTACCAACTTTGAAGTCAATCGGACGAAATCCCTAGGAGGAGGAGTTCAAACATGTCAAAAATTAAAATCAACATGGCCGACTTCCTGTTGGGTTGACGGCATGGCTCCAAGAGGATTTTTTGTGCGTATTGGCATGTTCTATAAGCCCACCAATTTTCATACCTGTAGGTGAAACTCACAGGCGGGGCTCAAGGCACGAAATTTTCTAGAGGGCGCTATGTCGCCATTTGGCCCCGTCCACATACAACACTGCCGAAATATCAAATTTTTCGCCAGACGAGACGCATGTGCCAATTTTGGTGAGTTTTTGATTTTGAAAAAGAGGCCAAATTGGAGTTTACATGTTCGTAATAACAATAATAATAATTAAAGCTGCAAGCAGCGATGAACGGGCCCTCGCACCTTCATGCAGCTCGGGGGGGGGGGGGGGGGGGTGGTGGCAGGATGTCTTCTGACGTTTCAATTCATTTCTGTCAAAGTTAAACATTGCATGCAGGAGTGACTTGGCATATCCCTGATACAGTGCTGGAATGACATATTTCACATTTTATATCACTTCCTCTTTTCACTAGGGGGAATTGGAGAGCACAGTAATTATACATCATGTCTTTATACATCAAACATACACCACATCATTTAACTTTCAGATAAATCTAAAGATAAGTGTTAGGGATGGGCAACACAAGCAAAAACACTATTCGAAAATCGTGGCAACTATTCGACAATTTTTCGAATAATTGCCCCCCGGAGCCACGCACACAGAGATCCATTCATCTTGAAAGGCCCGAACATACTCGGGCGGTACGGACTCCGCAGAGGTCCGCGTGGACTTAAAGCGGACGTCCGCAAGCCCTGTGCGCGCACACCGGTGACTGCTCGGCATTTATTTTTCACATCGCAGGGATTTTTCATGGACATTTTTACAGGAAACTACAACGCGGAAGTGCGCTCGACTATGAAAGCCCAAATGACTGCGGACATTCCTCACGGAGTAGTAGTCTCTGCATGTTTCTCCTGTTTGTAGAAGAGCATCAAACTAGCTGGTAGCCCATCTCACTCCGCTGTAGCAATCCTAGACTGCCCTCGTGCGGTTAGGAGCTGAATTGCATGTCAAATATAGGGGGAGAAATTAGACGGCGAATAGTAATAGTTGCATTAAAAAATCAATTTTTCAAAAATAAAACGACTATTCGAAATTCGAATATCGTAACCCATCCCTAATGAGTGTTTGAGACCTACTTCCTGTAACCACTAGGTAGCACTATGAGTATCAGGAAATATGGTCATATAAATGTTTTCAGGGTAGGACTAATATGGATCATCTGAAGTTTGATGGAGATCAGAACATTTATGGCAAAAATATAGCAATTTCCTGTTTCATGGCGAGACATCAAAATTAAACCCTCTGCAGCGTGCATAGACACTAATAATATGTCATGTTTGTGTACATCAAATACACACCACAGCACTGAAATTTCAGGTTAATCCAAAGATAAGTGTCTGGCAAGAAGTACTTCCTTTCACCAGTAGGTGGCGCTATGACTATCATGGAATCTTGTCATATAAATGTGTTCAGAGTGGGACAGATATGAATCATGTCAAGTTTGGTGGACCATTTACTCCAAATTTATAGCAATTTCCTGTTTCATGGCGAGACATCAAAAGTAAACCCTCTGCAGCGTGCATGATTATCACGAAATATGGTAATGAAAATGCGTTCAGGGCGGGACTAATATGAATCATGTGAAGTTTGGTGGAGATGGGACCATTTATGCCAGAGCTACAGCAATTTCGTTTTTCATGGCGAGACCTCAAGATTCAACGCTCTGCACCGGGCGCGCCATTCAACATTGGGCAAATCCTGTGATAACTTTTGGTCACAACGTAGTCACACTTACATACACCAAGTTTGGAGCCAATCTGATTAAATCTTTAGGACAAGTTCGTTAATTTACAAGCCCTGGAAATGGGCAAAAACGCACAAAAGTGGCACAAGTAAATTCAACATGGCGGACTTCCTGTTGGGTTTGGAGTATGGCTCCAAGAGACTTTTTTGTACATGATAGAGTGTTACAGGTGCCTACCAAGTTTCATACATGCAGGTCGAAGCAGCTTTGGGGGCTGCTTAATTGAAATATTCTAGGGTGCGCTGTTGAGCCATCTTGGTGCATCAAAGCACAAAAATCACATCAGACAACAGGACTTGTGACCTGTGATATGTATGCCACGTTTGGTGAGTTTTCAAGCATCCCTTGTCCCTTCAAAACAACATTGTGTTTGATGGCGAACAAGGCAGCGCCACGGTGACAGCGTTTGATGAAAACTAAAAAGCTTCATTTTTAAGTATCATCAAGGTCTAAGGGCTTAGACCAGCAAGTTTGAGGTGGGTCTGATTAACCTGCTAGAAGCGGGACATCAGAGAATGTATAAAGTAGCTTTCTGTTGCCAGTAGGTGGCGCTATGGCGGTGATTCAAAATTCCTCTGTAGATGTGTTCAGGGCTGGACTGTCATCATATGTGTGAAGTTTTGGCAAGATATTCCCACGTGGAGTCAAGTTACAGCAACGTTTACCATCACGGCGAAACATCAAAGTTCGCCGCCAGGCCGTGGCCACGCCCTTTGACGAAAACTCACAGTTTCCACAATAAAGCATCATCAACGTCTTATGACTTTTTTCACCAAGTTTGAAGTGGATCTGGTTAAGTCTGTAGGAGATGTACATTAAAGTCTAAAATATGACATTTCCCATTGCCAGTAGGGGGCGCTATGTTTATCTCTAATTATTGACATGTAGATGTGTTCAGGGCGGGACTGTCATCAATCCTGTGAAGTCTGGCCAAAATTGGACCATGTATGCTGGAGTTATAAACTACTTCCTGTTTAGTGGCAAGACCCCTAACTTTGACGCCATCCCACGGTCACACGCATTGACGAAAACTCAAGCTTTTGATAACTTTTCATCTTCAAGGTCTTGGGATGGGACAGACCAAGGTTTGAAGTCAATCAGATGAAATCTCTAGGACTAGTTTGTTCATTTATGACCCCTGGAAATGGCCAAAAATGCACCAAAATTGCACAGTAAATTCAAAATGGCTGACTTCCTGTTGGGTTTAGAGCATGCCTCCAAGAGGCTTTTTTGTACGTATCTGGGCGTTACATAAGCCTGCTGAGTTTCATACATGTAGGTTAAACTAGCTTCAGGGGCTGTTTCCTCAAACTTTTGTAGGGGGCGCTACTGAGCCATTTTTTGGAACCCGCACACGAGACCCTTAAAATGTCAAATTTTTCACCAGTTGTGAGATGTGTGCAAAGTTTCATGAGTTTTCGGGTATGTTAAGCCTCCCAAAAAGGCAATTAATTTGGAGGAATAATAATAATAATAATAATTAAAGCTGCAAGCAGCGATGAACAGGCCCTCACACCTTCACGCAAATCGGGGGGGCTGGCAGGATGTCTTCTGACGTGTCAGTTCATTTCTGTCAAAGTTAGACATCGCATGCAGGAGTGAGTTTGCATATCTTTGATACAGTGCTGGAATGACATATTTCACATATTGTATCACTTCCTCTTTCCACTAGAGGGAGTTGGAGAGCGCACTAATTATACATCATGTTTTTGTACATCAAATATACACCACAGCATTTAACTTTCAGATAAATCAAAAGATAAGTGTTTGAGACCTACTTCCTGTCACCACTAGCTAACACTATGAGTGTCAGGCAATATGGTCATATAAATGTTTTCAGGGCAGAACTAATGTGAATCATCTGAAGTTTGATGGAGATCAGAACATTTACGGCAACAATGCAGCAATTTCCTGTTTCATGGCGAGACCTCAAAATTAAACCCTCTGCAGCACGTATTGACACTAATTATATGTCATGTTTGTGAACATCAAATATAGACCACAGCATTGAAATTTCAGGTTAATCCAAAGATAAGTGTCTGATAAGAAGTACTTCCTTTCGACACAAGGTGGCGCTATGATTATCAGGCAAAATGGTAATGAAAATGTGTTCAGGGCGGGACTAATATGAATCATGTGAAGTTTGGTGGAGATTGGACCATTTATGCCAAAGCTACAGCAATTTTGTTTTTCATGGTGAGACCTCAAGATTCAACGCTTGGCAGCGGGCGCGCCATTCAACATTGGGCAAATCCTGTGATAACTTTTGGTCACAACGTACTCACGCTTACATACACCAAGTTTGGAGCCAATCTGATTAAATCTGTAGGACAAGTTCGTTAATTTACAAGCCCTGGAAATGGGCAAAAACGCACGAAAGTGGCACAAGTAAATTCAAAATGGCGGACTTCCTGTTGGGTTTGGAGCATGGCTCCAAGAGACTTTTTTGTACGTAATAGAGTGTTACAGGTGCCTACCAAGTTTCATACATGCAGGTCAAAGCAGCTTTGGGGGCTGCTTAATTGAAATATTCTAGGGGGCGCTGTTGAGCCATCTTGGTGCATCAAAGCACAAAAATCACATCAGACAACAGGACTTGTGGCCTGTGACGTGTATGCCACGTTTGGTGAGTTTTCAAGCATCCCTTGTCCCTTCAAAACAACATTGTGTTTGATGGCGAACAAGGCAGCGCCACGGTGACAGCATTTGATGAAAACTAAAAAGCTTCATTTTTAAGTATCATCAAGGTCTAAGGACTTAGACCAGCAAGTTTGAGGTGGGTCTGATTAACCTGCTAGAAGCGGGACATCAAAGAATGTATAAAGTAGCTTTCTGTTGCCAGTAGGTGGCGCTATGGCGGTGATTCAAAATTCCTCTGTAGATGTGTTCAGGGCTGGACTGTCATCATATGTGTGAAGTTTTGGCAAGATATTCCCACGTGGAGTCAAGTTACAGCAACGTTTATCATCACGGCGAAACATCAAAGTTCGCCACCAGGCCGTGGCCACGCCCTTCGACGACAACTCACAGTTTCCACAATAAAGCATCATCAACGTCTTATGACTTTTGTCACCAAGTCTGAAGTGGATCTGGTCAAGTCTGTAGGAGATGTACATTAAAGTCTAAAACATGACATTTCCCATTGCCAGTAGGGGGCGCTATGTTTATCTCTAATTATTGACATGTAGATGTGTTCAGGGCAGGACTGTCATCAATCCTGTGAAGTTTGGCCAAAATTGGACCATATATGCTGGAGTTATAAACTACTTCCTGTTTAGTGGCAAGACCCCTAACTTTGACGCCATCCCACGGTCACATGCATTGACGAAAACTCAAGCTTATGATAACTTTTCATCTTCAAGGTCTTGGGATGGGACAGACCAAGGTTTGAAGTCGATCGGATGAAATCTCTAGGACTAGTTCGTTCATTTATGACCCCTGGAAATGGCCAAAAATGCACCAAAATTGCACAGTAAATTCAAAATGGCTGACTTCCTGTTGGGTTTAGAGCATGCCTCCAAGAGGCTTTTTTGTACGTATCTGGGCGTTACGTAAGCCTGCCGAGTTTCATACATGTAGGTTAAACTAGCTTCAGGGGCTGTTTCCTCAAACTTTTGTAGGGGGCGCTACTGAGCCATTTTTTGGAACCCGCACACGAGACCCTTAAAATATCAAATTTTTCACCAGTTGTGAGATGTGTGCAAAGTTTCATGAGTTTTCGGGTATGTTAAGCCTCCCAAAAAGGCAATTCATTTGGAGGAATAATAATAATAATGATAATAATAATAATAAAAAATCCTTGCATTTCAATAGGGTCCTCGCACCGCTAGGTGCTCGGGCCCTAATAATAAAAAATCCTTGCATTTCAATAGGGTCCTCGCACCGCTAGGTGCTTGGGCCCTAATAATAATAATAAAAAATCCTTGCATTTCAATAGGGTCCTGGCACCGCTTGGTGCTCGGGCCCTAATAATAAAAAATCCTTGCATTTAAATAGGGTCCTCGCACCGCTAGGTGCTCGGGCCCTAATAATAATAATAATAATAAAAAATTGTTGCATTTCCATAGGGTCCTTGCATCGCTAGGTGCTCGGGCCCTAATAATCATAATAATGATAAAAAATCCTTGCATTTCAATAGGGTCCTCGCACCGCTAGGTGCTCAGGCCCTAATAATAATAATAAAAAATCCTTGCATTTCAATAGGGTCCTCACACCGCTAGGTGCTCGGGCCCTTATAATAAAAAAATCCTTGCGTTTCAATAGGGTCCTCGCACCGCTAGGTGCTTGGGCCCTAATAATAATAAAAAAACCCTTGCATTTCAATAGGGTCCTCGCACCGCTAGGTGCTTGGGCCCTCATAATAAAAAATCCTTGCATTTCAATAGGGTACTCGCACCGCTGGGTGCTTGGGCCCTAATAATAATAATAAAAAATCCTTGCATTTCAATAAGGTCCTCGCACCGCTAGGTGCTCGGGCCCTAATAATAATAAATAATTAAAGCTGCAAACAGCTGTGATTGGGCCCTCACTCCCCCATGCAACCGCGGGGGCCTGAGGCAAGCGGGGGCTGTGGCGCGAAGCGAGAAGGGAGAAAAAACCTGGCAGGAGCGAAAAAATGCAATGTTTTGTTCATCCACCAGGTGGTGCTAAAAGCGTAACCAGATTTGAGTAAAGTGGGATATTAACACATTGGGGAATTCAGTGCCGAGCCATCATCATTTCGAGCAAGTTTAAAGCTGCTACAATCAAGTATGTGGGCGTGAGAGCCGTTCGAAATTTGATGGCGAGAAACTGAAACGTCGCCAAAATTTGTCACACCCTAGCAGCCATGCCCTTTGACCTACAGACATGCAGAGCACAACTTTTGATCATCATGGTCTGTGGATGATCTGTAGCCAATTTGAAGTCGATGGACGAAATCCCTGTGAGGAGTTCGTTCAAATTTAAGTTGTGGAAATTGCCATGACAAAAAAAATCAAAACAAAATGGCCAACTTCCTGTTTGGAGTTTACCATGACGTCAAGAGACTTTTTTGTCCGCCTCAGTATGATCCATGTGCATACCAATTTTTGTTTGCCTCCAACAAACTAACATTAATGGGGAGGGGATTTTGAACATTTTTCAGGGTGCACTATTTTGGCATTTCGCGTCGACCATGTGCAACCGCCCAAAAATATCGAATTTCTGATGTGGCCAGACGAATGTGGAAAGTTAGAAGCATATTGAAATTTTGGAAAGGGGCGAAATTGGGACATGAAATGTCGGAATAATAATAATAATAAACAGCACAATTTCAATAGGGTCCTCGGACAACTTCGTCGTCGCTTGGGCCCTAATAATAAACAACGTGATTTCAATAGGGTCCTCCGCGGACAACTTCATCGTCGCTCGGGCCCTAACAATAAACAGCGTGATTTCAATGGGGTCCTTGGATGACTTTGTTGTCGCTCGGGCCCTAATAAACAGCGCGATTTCAATAGGGTCCTCCACGGACGACTTCGTCGTCACTCGGGCCCTAGTCTCGCTCACCAGACCTTTCTCAAGAAAAGAAAGGGCTGGACTGGCTCTCACTTTAAGATTGGAGAACAAAATGCCCCGGCTGCTTGTATTTCGCTTGCAAAAATATTGCCGGGGGGAAACAGGTTTTGATGTAACACGCCCACAAAAAATACCACCTACAGGATGCGAACCATGGCAGAAAAATGGCTACATCCCGGCAAGATCAAACACCGCAAAAGTTAGTAAAGGACGTGTTAAAAACGGTTGAAAACTGCTACACAACCAGAGGTGGTAGGGCGGGACTTCAGCGGGTCACTCGTTCCACCCAGTGAAAGGCTGATCTATTCAGCAAACTTCCGCCCACTCATACTACTCGGGCCCTAATAATAATAAACAGTGCGATTTCAATGGGGTCCTCGGACGACTTCGTCGTCGCTCGGGCCCTAATAATAATAAACAGGTCATCCTTCGGCCAAGATCCCTAATTATCGGAGCAGTTTCAATAGGGTCTTGGCCCACCTGCGATCGGTGCTTGGGCCCTAATTATATGTATGTATGTATGTATGTATATATACATATATATATATATATATATATATATATATACACAGTGGTGGAAAAAAGTTTTCGGACACCCTTAAAATTTTACACAATCTCAAATATTATCATGAAATATTTGTGGAAAAATCTTTTTTGTGTTTCAAAAGGTGTGGCTGCATTAGACAGATACAAACAAGAAAAAACTAACAAGAAAAACTAACAAAACTAAATTCTTGACAGTTTCAATATGTCAGTTCTCAACATTGTCGGTATCAAAGTCAACAAATAACAGAGAATGTGTTCAAAACTGAACAAAAAATAAATAAACCATCACATCATCAAATTAATATTTAGTAGTCCTGCCATTGGCACGTAGTAGAGGTCTAATCCGGGCTGGCATGTTCCCCACGAGCCTTTCACACTGTTGAGGGGTAATCTTGTCCCATTCTTCTTGAATTACTGCTTTTCATTCTTCTAAATTCTTTGGTTTATGCTTTGAAACAGACCTTTTGATAATCCACCACAGATTTTCAATGGGGCTCATGTCCGGGATTGAGCTGGCCACTCTAAGACCTGGATATTGTGCTCCTGCAGCCAAGTTCTACTGGCCTTGGATGTGTGGCAAGGGGCATTATCTTGTTGAAACATCCAGTTTTTACCTCGACGGAACAGTGCACGCGCAGAAGGGAGCATGTGGCTTTCGAGAATGGTACAATACTTGGTAGAGTTCAATGTGCCATCACAGACAGTGAGATGACCAACACCAGCAGCACTCATGCATCCCCAATCCATGATACTGCCTCCACCATGCTTGACAGTAGGTACTGTACATGCTGGAGATAATGCTTCGCCTGGCCTTCTGCGTACCCTCACATTAGTAGGAGGAAGATAAAGCTGGAAACTGGACTCATCTGACCACAAAATCTTCTTCCAATTCCTGGCTGTCCAGTTCTTGTGTGCCTGGGCCCAACGACGCCGGGCTAACCTCTGTCTCTCATTGATCAGGGGCTTCTTGATAGTCTTGTAGGACCTTTAAGCCATGATCTAAAAGTCGGCCACGTACAGTGCGGGTGGAACACTGGACACCAGTTTGGTTTGACCACTGCTGCTGAAGCTGTTGTGATGTCATTCGGCAGTTTTGCCTGCACGTGCGGATCAGGATGCGGTCATTTCTTGCTGAAGAAACCCTTGGACACCCAGATCTTGGTTTGTCTTCCAAGCTGTTGGTTCGTCTGTATTTCTGCAGAGTGTATCCAACTGCTGAAGGACTGCATCTGCACTTCCTGGCTATCTGGCGGCAGCTGTACCCTTCCTGGCTGAAAATCTTTATCTTCAGGCATGTTTCCTGCGTTAGGTTCCTTGTTTTAGCCATTTTTGTGTCTGAAGAACTTTCAAATGTGCTGGCTTTATGTAGACACGAAGCTTGGCAACAAAATTGTGTCTTTTTTCTATGTATTTTTATGGAACCAATCAATTTTAAGTTTTTAATGTTTTTTTTAGGATTTATTTAGTATTTTGGCTGTGACTGTACTAAAAGAAATTGCACTTGAAGACCTAAGAGTGATTCTTAATGCAATATTTCACAAATGCATGGGGTGTCCAAAAACTTTTTTCCACCACTGTATATACTGTATATATGGCCAGAACTGACCAGGGATGATAGAAGTGTGAAGAAAAAAAATAAAGAATAAGAGGCTGAGACAAAGTCATTTTGCATGTATATAGATATTTTTCCACTTACCCATCACTTTTTCTCTGTGTTTTGCAGTCATGGCAGCGTTATACATGGGCCAGAGTCACCACAAAGAGAAAGACACCCTGATGACATCAAAAGAGGATATCCGTGATAATGTCATCCACTATGATGATGAGGGTGGCGGCGAGGCTGACACTCATGCATTTGACATGGGCACTCTGTGCAACACACACTCGCACCGCACCAGCACTCAGAGCACCACCTCCAAGAAGGAGAGAAATGGCTACGGAGATGGTGTTCTGCTGCATCTCAGCAGCCGCTGCGACGATGTCAGGTCACCCGACATCCATCGTCAAACAGCC
This sequence comes from Epinephelus fuscoguttatus, assembly GCF_011397635.1. Taxonomy (NCBI): domain Eukaryota; kingdom Metazoa; phylum Chordata; class Actinopteri; order Perciformes; family Serranidae; genus Epinephelus; species Epinephelus fuscoguttatus. Next base: position 1,483,746 of record NC_064766.1, on the reverse strand, counting down.
AGTGTTATCACTGCTGTCGGCAACAAGGCTCCGCTCTCCTCCTGTGGTAGAGTGATTGGAGGCGATGCTGAAATGATAAGGGAGTTCATTGCACAGCGGCTGGAGGATAATCAGCAAGGTTATGCCGCCCCACCCTATGATTCACTGGCGACCTATGCCTATGAGGGTGATGGCTCGGTGGCTGGCTCGCTTAGCTCCATAGAGGAGTCATGGGTAATTGACGATGCAGGGGATTTTAGCTCCCTTGGTGACTGGGGACAGCCATTCAAAACACTGGCTAGCATCCTGAACAGACACCCGCCTGCTATGACTGAGGAGAGCTGAGAGGAAGCTGGACAGCAGAGAGACTTTAGGAGTCCATGTGGGAATTAGCTTACTTTCATAGATTTTTTTTTCTTCACTGTGACAGGCACTGGATAGAATGATGTAAGTACTTTATCCTTTAGAAAGCTGTCCATGTGAAGTTAAGTTGTAGTCAGGTTAGCTGCAGAAAAGAGAATCTAGCTACAGGTGTGTGAAAAGGTAAACTGGATAGCTCCTTAAAGTGCCTGAGGTACTAAATGTTTACATATATTTTAATTCATGTAACTTAATAAAAATATCTCCATCTGATATGATTTCAACATTTGATCCTTAAGTCTCATTGGCATATTGCCTAACAGAGAATCAAATGCTCAGACATTCATCTCCCCATCAAGCTGTGGCTCAGGAGTTCGCCTCAGCCACCAGTGTAGTATTGTAAGTAGTGAGAGTAGAGCAAAAAGTGCTTTGAGTGGTTGAAAGACTACAAAGGTGCTATACAAGTGCAGGTCTATTTACCATCAGGATGAACTGGAACAACTTCTTCTTCTTCTTCTTCTTCTTCTTCTTCTCTCAACTTTCAATCTAGTACCATCATCAGGTCAAAATTTGAATTTGTGCAATGCTTTGGTTTTTGACCAAAACCCTGAATAAATGAGACGCCCATCAGTCTCAGCTATAATTTGTCCTTACAGTTAATTAACAAATTGAGCAATCTAATATGGTCAACTAAGGTGGTGACCATGGTAAATATAAGCCTATTAGTGAACTTGTGAGGATGTTAACATGCTAATGTTAGCATCCTGACAGAAAGTCTAGCATGTTTGATTTTCTTTTTTCTTCCACGGCTCTTTCCCCACAACCATCACTTTGACCAATAGGAACACGGAGCAGTCTGCTGCTGTGGGTAACTGTATGTCAACAACACCCCAGCCTTTTTGACATTTCCCCCAAGGACTACCACAACAGAGTGTACTAGAATTACCACCCTGCGGCTGTATGCATCAGTCAAGTGTCTCTTACAGTTTACATCCGTGTCTGTGAAAACATGGGTGCTTCACACACATCTTCCCCTGGGCAGCACAGAAGATCTATACAATCAGCACAGTTTCAAGGTGGACACCCAAGATGAGTGTCACCAATTCAGTATCTAACCAAATTTTTCCCCTTATGTTTCTGAGATATGACATTGAATTTTGACCAGAAAGTGTGTTATGCAGAATGTTATGATGTCACAGTGAGGCTAGCCTTTTGGATATAATATATCATCATAGACATTTGTGTTCAGTTTTATCATCATTTGCTTATGAATTACTGAATTATGGCTGAAAACATGTTTTGTGAGGTCACACTGACCTTGACCATTGACCTTCAACTACAGAATTCTAATTAGTTTGTTCTTCAGACCTATTTGTGATGTCAGATGTCAGGACATACTAACGTACGTACAGATGGACGGACAACCCAAAAACATAATTACTCTGGTCACGACTATTGCCCGCACACAGGAATAAAAAAAGGAAAAATGCTGGCGTGAAACAGTAGAGGAACTTCAGCAACCTTGTGAGTACTGCCATTAGCATCGAGTTAGCAAAGAATGTTAATTCTTCATAATTGAGAAGGATAAATTATTTGAATTCATGAATAGTGTCTGGGCCTTTACTTACCACAACTGCAGAGGGTACCAGCTTCACTTGAAACAGACTACATTAGACACAGGCCTTTATTTCTCATTTTTTCTATTTGTACTTTTAATCCGCTCCTGTTTATCCTGTTTAAATTAATGCATCTCGCCATTATTTCAAACCCAACACTTCCTGCAACAGTTAAATATTAAAAGTCACATGTCATTTCAGTGGAGAAAATCTTTTCATATTATAAAAAAAAGTTTTTTTGTGAAACATTTGCAGGATCTTGTGGAGAATTCAGTGACTTGCATGGTTTTTATGTGGTACTTCAAATGTAGCTCCTGCTATCTGATGGCACTTATTAAGTAACTACTAAAACAGTTCAGCTGGAATATGAACAGCCATAATATTAGTAATAACAATAAAAAAAGACAAGAATAATCAGATGACATTACACATATCATGAAAGACGACCAGTGAAGATTGGTCGTGGACCAACGTGTAGTCTGGCGTGTTTGTCAGCCAAATCACAGAAAGATCTTTTTGACTCCAGAATCACCTAATCTGACATAGTGACTGTCCAAACAATCAATCAATCAATCAATCAATTTTATGTATAAAGCCCAATATCACAAATCACAATTTGCCTCACAGGGCTTTACAGCATACGACATCCCTCTGTCCTTATGACCCTCGCAGCGGATAAGGAAAAACTGCCCAAAAAAAACCCTTTAACGGGGAAAAAAAACAGTAGAAACCTCAGGAAGAGCAACTGAGGAGGGATCCCTCTTCCAGGACGGACAGACGTGCAATAGATGTCGTACAGAACAGATCAGCATAACAAATTAACAGTAATCCACAAGACACAATGAGACAGAGAAAGAGAGAGAGAGAGAGAGAGAGAGAGAGAGATGCAGGTAATGACAGTAGCTTACAACAACATTATTGAAAGTAATAATATTATAGTTATAGTTCTGGTTACTGCGGTACAATATGTTGAAAGTTTGTATTAATATCTGGCAGTATACAAGTGTGACAATAGTCATATGTGTATAATAACAGTAGAAGTATGACTAATGACTAATGATGGCAGCAGCAGCAGGAGGCATCTGGCAGGACCACGACAGCAGCACAACCACACATGTCACGCTGTCCAGGCACCGCTGCGATATGAGTTAATCTGAGAGATCATCCTGAGAACATGGTGATCAAAAGTTTTTAAAAGCTTTTCTCTATGTCAAGGGGCGTGGCCGCTAGGGCGTGACAAATTTTGGCGACTTTTCGTTTTCTTGCCATCGAATTTCGAACGGCTCTCCCGCCCACATACTTGATTTCAGCAGCTTCAAACTTGCTGGACATGATGATGGCTCCGCCCCGAACGCCCCGATATGTTAACATCCCACCTTACTCATAGCGCCCCCCGGTGGTAACAGGAAGTGACCAGTTTTTACTTTAACTAATGCCACAAACTTGACCGCATCAATTTCATTCCACTTCTAATGCATGCAGAACATGTTGGTGAAGCTACCTTATAAACGCTGTGAAGCTACGTCTAATGGTGTCCATGTGGCGGCGTGGCGACTATCGATCCCTTGCCACTAAATACGTTTGGCAATTTGATGGTTTGAATGACCTCATATCTTCATGAAAATTGATACACAGGTCAAGAATAGTGAGCTCTTGCATCTGATAGGGGCGTCGCCCATGGGGGGGACAAAATGACTCAATAGCGCCTCCTTGAAATTTTCAAAAAACCCTCCCCATAGGGTTTTTTTGGAGTAGGAACATGAAAATTGGTACATATGTGTAAGTTTCCCAGACGCACAAAAAAGTCTCTGGCATCAATGGTCTACTCCAAACAGGAAATCGGCCATTTTGATTTTGACTTGTCATTTTGGCGTGATTTCCACATGTTGTATTTTAACGAAGTAGTCCTAGGGATTTCATCCAATCGACTTCACATTATTTACAGATCATCCAGAGACCATGCTGATCAAAAGTTGTGCTCTGCATGTCTGTAGGTCAAAGAGTGTGGCTGCTATGGCGCTGCCATTTTTGATCCATCGCCATGCATATTCAAGCAGCTCTCTCTCCCACATAATTCATCCAAACTGCTTCAAAATTTCTGTACATGATAAGAGCCCCGCCCTCAACGCCTCCATATGCTCGTAGGCAATTTTGCTCATGGCGCCCCCTTGTGGAAACAGGAAATGCCATCTTTTACACTGACAAACACCAACCTCAAGCTCCTGACCTGATCAACTACATTTTGTGGCCACATGATGATCAAGTCGATGAATCTCCACAGTGACACACGTGCCCTGTCATGTTGGAGGCTGCCGCAGTGGCAGTGGCGACATTTCATCCTTCGCCACGGAACATCAACTTGGTATAAATCCTTCATGCATTGTCCGATTTGCTCGAAATTTCACGTGTCATGAGGGTCCACCCCTGAACACACCTGGCCACATCTGGTTACGCTCGTAGCGCCACCTGGTGGATGAACGAGACATTGCGTTTTTTCACTCCCGCCAGGTTTTTTCCTCCCTTCTCGCTTCACGCCACAGCCCCCGTGTGCCTCAGGCCCCCGTGGTTGCATGGGGGAGCGAGGGCCCGATCACAGCTGTTTGCAGCTTTATTTATTATTATTATTATTATTAGGGACCTCAGCCAAAGGACAAAGTCCCTATTGTTTCTACTACGTTTATTATTATTAGGGACCTCGGCCAACGGACGAAGTCCCTATTGTTTCTGGTACTTTTATTAGGGACCGAGCCCGTAGGCAGAGGACTCCTCACAGAGGACTCTATTGTTTTTACTGCATTTATTATTCGGGACCGAGCCCAAAGGCAGAGGACTCCTGACAGAGGAGTCCTAGCCAAATGCAAGGACCCTATTGTTTTTGTTGCGTCTATTTAGGGACCTCGGCCGAAGTCCCTCTTGTTTCTGGTACGTTTATTATTATTAGGGACCTCGGCTGAAGGACGAGGACCCTGTTGTTTTTGGTGCGTTTGTTAGGGACCGAACCCGAAGGCAGAGGACTCTCACCGATATTAATAACCCATATTAAACAGCCTTTGCTGATCTGCTCTCTCATGAGCTCTCTGTGTGCCCCTCAGGTGCAGGCAAGTCATTAATCGCCATGACAACGGCTGCACACACAGACACACACACACACACACACACACACACACACAGAGCCCTCTGTGTGTGCGAGTCTCACAATCTTTAAAGGACAGATAGCAGAATCTTCATTTGACACAGCATCTACACATTATGAACCCCTGAAGTGCCAAAATGGTCTCTCTAGTGCCACCTAGGTACACTAAAATGGCCACTGCGGCCCGTAGGAACATTGTAACTCGCTCATGTGATCACATTTTTGACTCCACATATATAAAAAATGACTTATGCGTTGGGGAGAAGTGTATCTCTTTGACCATCACATTATTTTGATGATTGGACCAACGGTTTGGGGACGGTAAGAACTTGTTCGAGGAGTTAAATCTCCACTAACAGAGGTCTCTTCTCTGTGTTCTGTCTGTCTCTTTTTGCTCTTCTGCCAGGTGCACCTAGTTAATTACCATGGTAACCGCTGTCACACACAAACTCACAGAAACATGAAGGTGTGTGCGTGTCTAAATCTTAAATGCAGACATGACAGGGGCAGAATCTCCATTTTAACCCTTTAGAGTTTATTGAGGAAAATATTCCATTTTCTTTTTTCTTTTTTTTAAAGATATGTTTTTGGGCATTTTAGCCTTTAATTGATAGGACAGACAAGTGTGAAAGGGAGAGAGAGAGAGAGGGAGGGACATGCAGCGGGTCCATGTCATCGGTCCGACAGCCCATTGGTCCGACATCCCATTAGTCCGATTGTCCGCGGTGCTGAACGGCTCCCGGCGGGCATATTTCTACCTTGATGGTGCATCACGACCGGCTCTGGGTCAGCTGGGAAAGGCTTGAGGCGAAGTAGGCTCACAGCTTATGTGTTTGTCACTTTCTTTTTCATTTTAACCCACACCAAGATCTTTTCCTAACCCTAACCAAGTGGTTTTTGTGCCTAAACCTAACCAGACCTTAACCACAGGGCATCATGATGATTTCGGAACAGACTTCAGAACAATGGGTTTAATATGGTCGGAACAATGGGATGTCGGACCAATGGGCTGTCAGATCAATTGGCAGTTCCCCATGCAGCAAAGGGCCACAGGCTGGAGTCAAACCCGGGCCGCTGCGGCAACAGCCTTGTACATGGGGCGCCTGCTCTATCCACTAAGTCACCAACACCCCAAATATTCCATTTTCATTTCAACATTTCAAAAGGCTGTCGCTTAAAAGCGGTGAGAGATAAAGGCATACTGTAAACGAGAAAACTATTCATCACGACCCAAAGTTTGTGATGGGAGTAAATTAATTCATCTAATTTGCATATTGTGGCATCACTAGGCGGCGGCCATATTGGATTTCATAAATCTCAGTTAAACAGCATTTTGAACATATTTACACAGTAGATTTATTTTGTTTTGTGGTGTTTTTGTCATCACATCCTCAAAATAAAGGAACAGGAATCTGATGGGAGTAAATTCGCTCATATCTAATTTGCATATTGTGACATCACTTCTACATACCTACAGCTACAGAAAGCATTCAAACATCAAAACGTTCAGCTCTGTAAGGATTTTTTTTTTATGTTTGTGGCAATATGTTTCATATTTCTAAATAATTCACAATGACGACATAAGCTGGAGGCCGAAATGGGCACGAGTGTGAGGTCCCGACCAACGCTGCTTGCAGCTTTAATATGGGTTTGAAATTTCTCAAACAAGTTCTTCCCATTCCCAAACCGCTCATCCAATCATGAAAATAAAGTGATGGTGAGAGAGATCCTCTTCTCGTGAACGCAAGTGTCATGTTTTATATGTGTAGAGTCAAAAATGTGGTCACATAAGGTTATCAATCAATCAAACAATTTTATTTATAAAGCCCAATATCACAAATCACAATTTGCCTCACAGGGCTTTACAGCATACGACATCCCTCTGTCCTTGAGACCCTCGCAGCGGATAAGGAAAAACTCCCCCAAAAAAAACCCTTTAACGGGGAAAAAAAACGGTAGAAACCTCAGGAAGAGCAACTGAGGAGGGATCCCTCTTCCAGGACGGACAGACGTGCAATAGATGTCGTACAGAACAGATCAGCATAATAAATTAACAGTAATCCATATGACACAGAGAGAGAGAGAGAGAGAGAGAGAGCGAGAGAGAGAGAGAGAGAGAGAGAATATGCGAGCAGAGCAGTCATGCTTCATGATAGCTCTTGAATCAACCAGTTGTTTTCTGTCGAAAAGTTGGATGAACACAGAAGATTCATGAGAAAATTGTAAAAGGAGTGATGAAAATTCATCAGAGGAGAGAAAGAGAGCAAAAGGAAGAGGAAGAAAGAGAGGAAATACAGTTGGAGGAAAACTTCAGAGAGAGAGAGAGAGAGAGACATCAAACAAAGGAAGAAAAAAGCAAAACAAACAAAGAAGGAAGAGGAAGGAGAGGACAAGGAAAGTGACAGCAATCAGCCAGCTACTGGACACTGAAATCAGTGAGTTTTGTCAATTATATCTATAAAACAAGCTCCAACTGAAATATTGAAGCTAACAGCTAACAAGCTAATCCTAGCTAAACAACAGTTGGCTGTGTGTGGTTGCCTAGCAACGGCATCAATAGCAGCAGCAGCAATAGAAGCCTCCCTATTTCAAGGCAAAACATACAGATCCTTGAATATCAACAACTGTGTCAAGATGTCTACCTGCTCTGAAACAATCGATTATCCTCCAGCTGTTAAGAGCAAAACAGCAAGGAACAAATATAAACAAAAAACACTGCGAGACAGACCAGAAACCCTGTTCCTGGACCACTACAAAGATGGCAGGACCTGCAATCTAATCTTCTGGACTGATGAACCCTATGCCTGGCTGAATGTCATCAGCTCTTATTACTCAACAGTAAAGAGAACAGGCATTTGTAATGGATGGAAAATCAGTATATTGGAAGACAATGATCCAGACTCAACCAGAACAACAATCAACCTGTTCAAAAATGGAACTGCCATGATACAAGGATACCTTGGACAGTTTGAGCACGATTTTGCTGCTATGAAACCAATTGTTGAGAAGGAGAAAGAGAATCTCACAGGCACACCAACAACCCTGGGAGTCAAAGCGTCCTGTTCTCCTCCGGCTCCAGACAAACGGCCGACAGATGCTGACAGCGAGTTTCCTCTCCTAGAGCGCTCTGAGGACCTGGACTGCATGAGGGAACAGTTCTCCCAAATGGAGATCGAGTTAGTCCAGCTCAGGGAGCAGATGGACCAACAACAACCTAACTCTCATCCCAAAAATGACATCGTAACAACACTCAAGAGAGAACTGGACAATGTCAACTCACAACTGAGAGAGATTCAACAAGAAGCAGCTAATCAGAGGAACCAGCTGGATCATCTCAGGGAAGAGGTGAAGGAACTACAGAAAGACAGAGACGACTGTAGAGCTGAGCTGGCCACATTGAGAGAGGAACTGAAGGAGAGGGACAGAACATTGTCCAGTCAGCAAGTAAGACTGAACTCTATACAGTCCCTTATGTCCACAGACCCCTCAGATCCAGACCAGGTCCAGCCAAACTCAGACTACACCGGCTGAAGAACAACATAGTCCTCTCCTCGAGGGCTCACTCCCTCCAACGCAGCCGAATGTAGCCCCTACTCACCTTCCTCTCCCAACCAGCTCCCCACTATACATATACCAAGTTCAACCTCTAGTCACACCTCGGGCAAGTCCTTGACCCAACCACCAGCCAACCCCATGTCCACTGGAGACCCAACCTGCAGCTCTGGACCTGAAACTACCGCAGCAGCAGGAACAGCCCCACATCCAGACACAGCCCAGAGTCAACAAACACTCCCAGGCAGAAGGGCTGACATCCTCCTCCTCATGGACTCTAATGGAAAGTTCCTGGATGACAAACCCCTGTTCCCAAGGCACAGAGCAGAAAAGATCTGGTGCCCCAACACGAAGAAAGCTCTGGAGCTGCTGACGGTGCGTGAGCTCGGTGAGCCGAGCCACATCATCATCCATACAGGCACCAACGACTTAAGGCCCCAACAGGACAGAGTGGCAGACTCTCTCAAGAGAGTGATCGAGAAGGCCTCCACCACTTTCCCCAACAGCAAGATCGTCATCTCCACACTGCTGCAGAGGAGAGACTTCCACCCCCGCACCATAGACAGAGTGAACTTCAGCCTCTCCAGGGACTGCGCACTCAAAACCAACGTCTTCTTGGCTCAACATCCAACTCTAGACCTGGACTGCCTTTATGACAACGTCCATTTGCACAAAGAAGCAGTCCCCATCTTTGCCAAGACCCTGAAAGACGTTGCCCTCAGCAGGAACCCTACAGATACCCCAAGGAACAACCGCACAGCGCAGATCCCACGCAGACCATCAAGATCTCTTCAACCCTCCAGACCACCCAGACCCCCACAATACACTCACCCCAAAGCATCAGAGAGAATGGCCGGCCCACGACACCCACCGCATCACCACCATCACAACGAGCAGCCTACACCACAGCTGATCCAACACAGACCTCCAATACCCAGCCGGAGAACCACCCTGCCTGGAGGTCCCGTACCCCCCCTCCTCCCAACAGCAGAGATGAGACTACAAGAGCAGCAGAACATCGGACAGAGCTACGCTGCAGCTGTGAGAGGAGCATCGGCCTCCCCCTCCTCTGGTGACATCAGGGACATACAACACATGTTAAACTTGCTATGCTCTCGCCTCATAGGGATGTGGTAGAAGAGCCCAGAGCTTAATGAGCAAATAATAGTTAAACATGATGTTTAGATTTTTAAATTGATTGTTAGAAGAGCAGAGAGCTTAATGATCAAATAATAGTTAATTGTTAAACATGATGTTTCGATTTTTTTTTTTTTTTTTAAGTGGTTTGTTAGAAAACAACAACAATTCCTAACAATATTTCAAACCACATATTATCAGTTCACTTATCATATATTATTTCGCTCCTTTTATTTATCTACACATGATTTTTCTTTTCTTTCAGTGTTCATCTTATGCTTTTTTTTTTTAACAGATCACAATTACAGATGAAGTCACTTACAATAACATGTTGGAACATTCAAGGTCTCAGAACTTCTGCTTTTGGTCTAAAAAGCAGAAACTCTGACTTTATTAGAGAGTTAAAAGACTCTGACATCATTGTCTTACAGGAGACATGGTGCAGAGAAGACGTTTCCACTGGTCGTCCTCAAAAATACAATGAGATTATTATCCCATCAACAAAAATCCCACAATCACACAGGAAGAGACTCAGGAGGCATGATTATATGGTATAAATCAGAACTCATTCACTCATTAGAAATAATTAAAAAAGCAGAATCATATATTTGGCTGAAAATTAACAAAAAGATGCTTTGTGTTGAGCAACATGTCTACATGTGTGCAGTCTACATCCCACCATCAGAATCCCCATACTATAACCCTGATGTTTTTTCTATCCTTGAGGAAGATATTAACCATTATAAAAGCATGGGAAATATTCTGATCTGTGGAGACTTGAATGCTCGAACAGGGAAAAGAGCAGACACTCTGAACACCCAGGGAGACAAACATTTACCTGGAGGGATATACTCCCCCCTCCCTGAATGCCCAACCAGAAAGAGCTTTGATAAAGTCACAAATACAAGTGGCATCCAGCTTCTGCAGCTCTGTCGTGCACTGGGTCTGTACATAGTCAACGGCCAGCTGCGAGGGGACTCTCTGGGTCGCTACACTCAGCTCTGGGCAGTAGCACAGTAGACTACTTCATCACAGATCTACACCCAGTGTCTCTCAGAGCCTTCACAGTCAGCCCCCTCACACCCCTCTCAGACCACAGCAAGATCACAATCTATCTGAAAAGGGCACCATCCAACAACACAGTCCCCGACCATGTCAGCTTTATAACTGCACACACTCATTCAGATGGAAACCAGACAGTGTAGGGAAGTACCAGGAGGCGCTGGAAAATCAGCAAATACAGAGTTTAATTCATTTATTTCTGTCTGAAATGTTTCCTCATAATAACATTGGTGTAAACTTTGCTGTGAACAAAATCAATTCAATTTTTCATCATTTGGCTTTATTATCTAATTTGAAAATCTCGAACAAAAACATAAACAAATAAACAACAACAAATGGTTTGACATCGAATGCAAAAACTTGAGAAAAACTTTAAGAAGATTATCCAATCAAAAACACAGAGATCCAGATAACCAGAACATACGCCTTCAGTATGATGATGTTCTGAAACAATACAAATATACCCTAAAAACAAAGAAAGAACAGCACACCAAGAACCAGCTCTGTGAAATCGAGGAATCCTTAGAGTCCAACCGGTTCTGGGAGAAATGGAACACCATAAACAAAAACCAGAAAGATGAACTGGCACTTCAAGATGGCAATACCTGGACTAATCACTTCAGAGATCTGTATAGTAATATCAAAAAAAATAGTGATAAAAACATTATATACAATAAATGGAAAACCCTGGAATCTGCGCTAAAAAAAAAAAAACAACCAAAACCCCCTAGATTACCCAATAACAGAACAAGAACTCACAGAAACCATCCAATCCGTCAAAACAAAAAAGAGCTGTGGAGTCGATGGAATATTAAACGAAATGATCAAATACTCAAACAATAAAATTAAATTGGCGATTCTCAAACTATTCAAGATAATTCTATCAGTTGGCACTTTTCCAGACATCTGGAACAAAGGTTTAATAACTCCAATTCATAAATCTGGGGATAAATATGATCCAAATAACTACCGGGGGATCTGTGTCACTAGTAACCTGGAAAAAATATTTTGTAACATCATTAATAAACGAATAGTAAATTTTCTTTCTGAACATAATGTTTTACATAAATGCCAAATTGGATTTTTGCCAAATTCCCGCACAACTGACCACATATTTACTCTCCACACCTTAATTGACCAAGAATTAAATGTAAAGAAAAGAAAGGTCTACGCCTGTTTTGTTGATTTCAGAAAGGCCTTTGACTCCATCTGGCACGAGGGTCTTTTCTGCAGGCTCCTTGAAAGTGGAATTGGGGGGAAAACATACGATTTCATCAAAGATATGTATACAAAAAGCAGATATGCCATAAAAATTGGAGACAAACAAACAGCCTTCTTCTCCCAGGGCCGGGGGGTCAGACAAGGATGCAACCTCAGTCCCATCCTCTTTAATTTATATATCAATGAATTAGCAAACCAATTAGATCGGTCCACAGCACCTGGCCTCATCCTGAAAGACACAGAGGTCAAAAGTCTCCTATATGCAGACGACTTAGTGCTGCTCTCACCCACTAAAGAGGGTTTGCAACAGCACCTGAACATCCTGCAGGACTTCTGTCAGACCTGGGCCCTGACAGTAAATACCACAAAAACAAAGATAATGATCTTTCAAAAGCAATGCACAAATCTAATGAACACACACAATTTCTATTTGGACAACACTAAATTACAACAGACAAAAACTACACATACCTCGGCCTAAACATCACATACACAGGAAACACCAACATGGCTGTGAAGGATCTGAGAGACAAAGCCAGAAGAGCTTTCTGCGCCATAAAAAGAAATATAAAAACAAACATTCCAATTCGAATCTGGCTAAAAATATTCCAATTTGTAATTGAACCAATTCTCCTATATGGAAGTGAAATCTGGGGTCCAAAATTAAATCAAAATTTCGACAAATGGGACAAAACAGTCATAGAAAGTTTCCACACTGAGTTCTGTAAGAACATCCTGCAGGTCCAGAGAAAGACCCCAAACAACGCCTGCAGAGCAGAACTCGGCCAATACCCCCTTATTTTAAAAATACAAAAGAGATCAATTAAATTTTACAACCACCTGAAGTCAAGTCACCCACAGGCATACCATCACAAAGCCCTCAGCTGCCCAGAGAAGAGTCCCCTCGGCCGGCTGGTCCTGAGGCTCTCTGCAGACCAAAACACCAACCCAATCAGACCCAACCAAATGATAAACCATCAGAAAGAAAAATACATTACATATTGGAAAGAAACAACCAAAACACAGAGTAAATTACAATGTTATCTGGCCCTAAAAAGAGAATACACGTTAGCAAATTATCTGAGCACAATCCAAAGTGCTTCAGTGAGGAAAGTGTTGACTATGTACAGACTCAGTGGACACAGTCTTGCCATAGAAACAGGTCGCCACAGATAGAGCTGGCTGCCAGAGGAGGACAGACTCTGCTCCCAGTGTGACAGAGGACAGGTAGAGACAGAGCTCCACTTCCTCACCTCATGTCCAAAATATCAAACGTTAAGAAACAAATATTTCACACATATAACACAAACATGCCCCGATTTGAATTTAAAACAGACACAGAGAAACTCCCTTATTTACTGGGAGAAATCCCCAAATGTTTAACGACTGCAGCAAAATTCATCTGCTGCTGTAACGAGCTGAGAACGACCAGTGGACACTGAGATACACAACTAATACACACACACACACACACACACACACACATGAACGAACACACACACACACACACACACACACACACACACACACACATAAACACAACAATGTAACACTTCAACCCCCTCAGACACACATACATGTATATAGTTTAATGTTAAATTTTATATATCACTTGTTATTACTTATTATTACTATTATTTACTACTACTTTTACTACTAATACTATTACTATTATTGTTGTTATACTATTTTTACACTTATTTTATTTTATGTTATTAATTCTCTAAGTGCTTTGACAATATTGTTATTATAACTTTCATGTCAATAAAGCGAATTTGAATTGAATTGAATTGAGAGAGAGAGAGATGCAGGTAATGACAGTAGCTTACAACAACATTAATGAAAGTAATAATATTGTAGTTATAGTTCTGGTTACTGCGGTACGATATGTTGAAAGTATGTATTAATACCTGGCAGTATACATGTGTGACAATAATCATATGTGTATAATAACAGAAGAAGTATGACTAATGACTAATGATGGCAGCAGCAGCAGGAGGCATCTGGCGGGACCACGGCAGCAGCACAACCACACACGTCACGCTGTCCAGGCACCGCTGTGATATGAGTTAATCTGAGAGACAGCGGAGCACAAAGGCTCCAGAGAAGAAGCCGAGTTAGTGACATCCAGAATGGCCGGGTTAGCTAGATGCAGTAATAGGATACGAGAGAGAGAGAGAGAGAGAGAGAAGGAGAGAAGGGGCCCGGTGTATTATAGAGGGGTCCTCCGGCAGACTAGGCCTAAGTCAGCCTAACTAAGGGCTGGTACAGGACAAGCCTGAGCCAGCCCTAACTATAAGCTTTATCAAAGAGGAAAGTCTTAAGTCTAGTCTTAAATGTGGAGACGGTGTCTGCCTCCCGGACCGTAACAGGAAGATGATTCCACAGGAGAGGAGAACAGGTTACAAATGTGTTGCACCTCAGCTGTTTTCCAGAAATTTCTCCTCTCAGTTTACCTGGGAGTGAATGAGAAAAAAAATCAGCGCTCCCTTCGCTTTGGAGCCACTCAGCAAAAATGTGTACATGTGATAGATTCCATGTCAATATATCTGTGACCAGGACAAATTTTCCTATGTTTTTTGGTATAAATTGTGTATGTACAGTGAACATTGTGGCCATGGCAGCCAGTTAAAGACAAAAGTTTTAGACGATTTTTAGAGGCCTCTCCACTCTAGCTCACAGCATTCCGTGCAATACACACCCATTGTAAACTGAGAATTTCTCCACTTTTGCTCATGGTACTTTGAGAGGCACAGATTAAAAACGGCAAAAGATATGAAAAAGATGAAAACATGAGTGAATAGATGAGACCTGTGGCAACATTTGAGAGTTGGAATGGAGTCTGTAGCATAAAGTATGGAGAGGCTGTAAAAGCTAGACAAAGCCCTAAGATTGGTCCCTTTCTCCCCCTGCTGCTGTTCATTTCCTATGGGACAGCTTTCGAAGATCGTCAGGACGTTTTGTGACATGTCACATGAAGGAGCCAAATCAAAACCGTTCGAGTAATGAAAAAGTTATACAGAAGATCTGATTAGCACGAGTTGATCTGTTATGTGTTCAAGTTTGAAGCCGATACGATAAACGATGTTGGAGGAGTTGATTTTTTAGGAAGAGCAGTTTTGAAGCGAAATCTTACATTGAAAGGGCAAATAGCTCACTTCCTGTTGGATTTAGGTCAGGGGTGTCAGCGTATGATTTGTAGGACCTAGGTGGCGCTAGAGAGCCCATTTTGGCACTTTAGGGGTTCATTTTTTGATATTCTAAATTTTTTTTGCCAGGTCTGACATGCGTGCCAATTTTGCTGAGTTTTTGAGCATGTTTTGGCAGTCAAATTCCAGCTCAAAGAAGCGGCGGAAGAAAGAATAAAAAACGCAGCAAAAACAATAGGGTCCTCACTCTGTGAGCAGTCCTCTGCCTTTGGGCTCGGCCCCTAATAAACGCTACAAAAACAATTGGGTCCTCACCCTTCAGCCGAGGTCCCGAACAAGAGTTCTGAAGATATCAGTCAGTGTCTGTTACCAGTAGTGTAGATCGTCCATCAGCTTATGATTGTGACCAGGAACCCATCCATATCCAGTAAAGTCAGCTGGGAAGCACCGCACTCCGAGTTCCCCCAGGAGCGAGACAGCTGATCTTGCTATGAATCCCCTACACCCCACTTCCACTGGACAAATCCTAGTTTTCCATCCTCGCTGCTCAGCTTGTGCTCCTAAGTCTGCACATCTAAGCTTTTTTCTTTCATAGACTTCTTCCACTGAGTCTTCCCAAGGAACTGTCAGCTCAATGAAATAAACTATCCATTGACTCACTGAGCACAACACTATGTCAGGCCTCTGCTTGGTACAAACTATTTCCTGGGGAACAACAAGCTTTCCCCCTAAATCTATTTGCATTTCCCAATCACAAGCACCTTCTAGGCGGCCGCACCCTTGCCTCCTTACTAACTTATCCCTTCTGTATTTCTCCCCCTCACAGACAAACTGAATTGCTGAACTCCTATTCTTAAAACCCTCTGAATTTACCTGTCTTCGTTTCCCTTCGATGCCTGCAGCTTAACTGTTCAACACCTGGTTATGTCGCCATGTATACTAGCCTTGTGACAAGCTAACTTTACAGCCTGACAAAATATGCTTTGAGGTTGTGGTACCTGAACACAATGGGCATGATGAGTCCCCATTTACCCATAGTTTTAGGTTCTGGGGGTTGGTAACACATCGTATGTAGCTTCTACCAGGAATCTAAATACGATTCTTCTCCGTACTCCACAAGTCCCTCCAACTAAGCTTCCTCTTCTCTACACTTTACCAATTCAACCACTGTCCCTGCTTAGCCTGGGCCACTACCTTTGCACCCCTTAGTATCTCCTCCTGTCTACCTATCTGTTCCACAACCATCTTTTATCTTTGAGACCTGCTTTATTCCATACCGGTTTGCCTGAGCCAAGCCCCAGGCCTCCCCGGCCAAAATGAACATTACCTACAATCTCTGCATGCCTAAGAGCTGCCTCTGCCTCCTGAACTGCCGATCTTGGCTTTGACTTCCTCCCCTTGGATAGATTTGGAACCACACTCCTAACTACCACGTCCTTACTCCCAGATAACAAGAGCTCTGTCCTGACCTCTGTACATTTAAATTCCTCTATTAAACTAGATACTGACAGCTGAAGTATCCCTTTTCCATATAATGCAACACTACACCTGTAGTAGGAGCACCTAGGAGTGCCCAACCACTTCCTAATATAGGAGCTAACCGACCTTTCATTTCTCTCCACAACGGATATTGTAATTTCATAAATTGACAATGGCCACATTAACCTAGGATATAGCCCAAATTGCAAACACCACAACTTCAACTTTCCTGGAAGTTCTGATTTATCTATTCTACATCTTTTCTAAATTTCACCACCTGTTCCTCATCATTCAATTCCACATTGTACAACTTACCTAAGCTCTTTACTGACTTTTCCCTAATTATTGGGATTTCCTCATCATCTATGACAAACTTCCTGTCACTTAACTTCCCTCTGCGTATTGAGATGCTTCTAGACTTACTAGGTTTGATCTTCATGCTGGCCCACTTGAGGTTCTTATTTACCTTCTCTAGTACCCTCTTTGTACATGGCATTGTTGTGGTCACCAGTGTCATGTCATCCATGTAAGCCCTAACTGGTGGAAGATGTAACCCGTTCTGCCATCTCTACCCACCTACCACCCACTTAGAAGTCCTAATGATTACTTCCATCGCCATAGTAAATGATAATGGAGAAATTGTACACCCTGCCATGATGCCAATTTCTAGCCTCTGCCAACCTGTTGTGAAACCTGCCGTACTTAGACACAACCTAATATCCTGAAAATATGCTTTCACTAAGAGGCCGTTTACATGTACACGGTGATTTTGATAAACGGAGACATCTTCCTTCCTTTGTGCCCTTTGTTTACACGCAATCGGAGATTTCTCCTCTGAAAACGAGTCTTTCTAAAAACTTCGGCCAGAGTGGAGATTTTGGAAATCTCTGGTTGCGTGTTTGCATGTAAACTGAGATAAATGGAGATAAATGGAGTTATAGGCAGCCCACGTCACAGTATACGCCGGAACTTGCGCCTGTGTAAAAAGTGTAACCTATGTTGCTATGGTGACAATGGATACATGGAAGGCTTGAGCTTCTCGTTACACTGCCACCTACAGGTTTGGCATGCTCTTGTGTATATATACACGGGTAAGTGTAAACGAAGATCTTTTTGAAAACGGAGACGGTGAAATGTCCGTTTATGAAACTAGCCAGCAACGTGTAAACGGCGTCTAAGTTAACAACTACATGTGGCACTTTGAAGTAGTCAAACGCACTCCAAATGAGGCTATGCGGTACTGAACCAAACGCATTTGCAAGATCTAAAAATATTACATGCAGGTCCCTTTTCTTAATCTTCGCTGCCTGAATCTGGTGCCAGATCATGCTAATATACTCTAAACACCCTGCAAAATCTGGTATTCCTGCCTTCTGCACCATAGTATCTAATAAGCTCTTCCTTTCTAAGAAGCTAGCTAATCTCTGTGCTACTACACTAAAGAAAATCTTTCCCTCTAAATTCAAGAGAGAAATCATCCACAATTGGCTAAGGTCCACAGACTCCTTCTCCTTAGGAATGAGGACACCGCCTGCCCTACGCCATGCTTTTGGGATCATTTGTTTCTCCCAAACTATTCTTAGCTGTTTCCACAAAAATGTAAGGATATCAGATGCACATTTATAAACCCGGTAGGGGACTCCATTAGGCCCTGGGGCTGAAGAAGCCTTTGCACGCCTGACCACCTCCTGAACTTCCTCCCACCTAGGTGGCCTGACATCCATCTCATGCTCTATCCCTCCTAATGGAGGGATATCTGGTGGAAAACCTATAAAAACCTATAAAAACTATACTATTCTTCTCTAAATCTGAATATGTATTTCTCAAATATTCTTCAACCTCTAACCTTTCTGCTTTAAGCTGCCCTCCCTTTTCCTGGCTCAACAATCCTTTAACAAACTTAAAAGGGTCCCTGAAAAAATCTGTCCTTACATGTTTCTTCTTCCTCCTCTTTTTCCTGAGATGCTCTGCCCTTCTAAGAACTGCTAGCCTGCTTCTCAACTCCTCTTGCAACACATTAATTCCCTCCCTTTCTTCTTGTGTAGCCTTTTTCCACTGCTTTCCTAACTGTCTCCTTTCCTTAACTAACTTCTCTATTTCTCTTTGCCACCTAGACTTACTTGACTGTACCCTCTCACCCCTCTTTCTGTCATGCACCCTGTAGCAGGAAGGGAAAAGGAAGTGAGAGCACAGCCTTGTCCACCTGAGCAGGAGAGGAAGGAGGAGGGGAAGGTGATAAATTAAGGGACACCTGTGAGCTGAAAAGAGAGAGGGAAAATCAAACAAAGGAGACTTGAAGGAGGATAGAAAGGAGAAGTGAGAATGGGAAACAAAAGAGGAAATAAGTAAATGGGTGAACCCAGCACTGGTTTAAAATGAAAAGACAACAGTGAATGAACAGTGAGCTCACCTGACGTGCTGACGTATTGCGGTAAGCGAGTTGTGTCATTTCCAGTGTTTCTGTGACAGCGTCTCTGTGCTGCTCTGGTGAATTCTAGTAGCCTGTTTTCTCACTTCAGTTGCTTTAACGTCTATTTCAAGTCTTAACCCACACTAGTTCTGTTTAAGCACTTATAGCTCTCCTCCTTTCTACGACTTTCTTGCTAATCTCTTAGCTGTTGTTGCACGTTACTAGCCTTGGTAGCTACATTAGCTTTAAAGTTAGCCTTTTCACGTTTCCAACCGCTTTTCCCCACTCAGCGACACACCCGCTGAGGATAAAACTCTGGTTATTGACAGCTCTATTCTGAGAAACGTGAAGTTAGCAACACCAGCGACCATAGTCAAATGTATCCCTGGGGCCAGAGCGGGCGACATTGAATCTAATTTAAAACTGCTGGCTAAAGCTAAACGTAGATTCAGTAAGATTGTTATTCACGTCAGCGGCAATGACACCCGGTTACGCCAATCGGAGGTCACTAAAATTAATATTGCCTCGGTGTGTGAATATGCAAAAACGATGTCGGACTCCATAGTTTTCTCTGGACCCCTCCCAAATCTGACCACTGATGACATGTTTAGCCGCACGTCATCATTTAATCGCTGGCTGTCCAGGTGGTGTCCAGCAAACGATGTGGGTTTCGTTAATAATTGGCAAACTTTCTGGGGAAAACCTGGTCTTATTAGGAGAGACGGCATTCATCCCACTTTGGATGGAGCTGCTCTCATTTCTAGGAACCTGGCAAACTTTATTAGTAATTTAAATCCCTGACAACCTAGAGTTGAGACCAGGACTCCGAGATGCAGTCCTACACGCTTCTCTGAGCTTCTAGTTCAGTTACCCAGCCATAGTTTTCATAGTTTTATACAAACGGTGTCTGTCCCCCAACCACCTAAATTATTTAAATCTAAAATTAAACAAAGAGGAGTTGTGCATAACAACCTCATAAAAATTAAAACCTCTTCTGTGACAGAAAGACAAAACAGGAGAATTAAATGCGGACTGTTAAATATCAGGTCTCTATCATCTAAAGCAGTGTTAGTAAACGAATTAATATCAGATAATCATATTGATTTACTCAGTCTCACTGAAACCTGGCTGCGTCCAGATGAATATGTCAGTCTAAATGAGTCCACTCCTCCCAGTCATAATAATACCCACATTCCTTTAGTCTTTTACATCCGACCTGGAAAACCTCACAGCCACTTTTATTTGTTATAGTGTACCGTGCTCCTGGCCCGTATTCTGAATTTGTATCTGAATTCTCAGAGTTTTTATCCAGTTTAGTTCTTAAATCAGATAAAGTTATTATTGTAGGCGATTTTAACATTCATGTCGACGCTGATAATGACTCCTGGCTACCGTTTATCTCATTATTAGACTCCATTGGCTTCAGTCAGGGTGTACATGAACCCACTCACTGTTTTAACCATACCCGCGATCTAGTTCTGACGTATGGAATTGAAATTGATAATCTAACAGTCTTTCCACAGAATCCCTCGCTACTGGATCATTATCTGATTACTTTTGATTTCTTTTTACTCGATTACACGCCACTCAGCAACAGTTACTATACTAGATGTTTATCAGATAGTGCTGTCACAAAATTTAAGGAAAAGATTACTCCGTCATTAAATTCAATACCAAGTCCCTCAGTAACAGAGGTTTCCTGTACCGACTTTGATCATTTTGTCGATAGCCCTGTAGGCTCGCTGTGAACAACACTTGACTCTGTAGCTCCTCTTAAAAAGAAGTTAAAAAAGCAAAGAAAGTTCACTCCTTGGTATAATTCTCAAACCCGTAAGTTAAAACAAATATCGCGAAAATTTGAAAGGAATTGGCGATTAACAAAACTGGAAGAATCTCGTTTAATCTGGACAGACAGTGTCAAAAATTATAAGATGGGCCTCCACAATGCCAGAGCAAACTATTACTCAGCATTAATAGAAGACAATAAGAACAACCCCGGGTTTCTTTTCAGCACTGTAGCCAGGCTGACTGAGAGTCAAATCTCTACTGAGCCTTGTATTCCTTTAGCCCTTAGCATTAATGATTTTATGAGCTTTTTTAATGACAAAATTCTAACCATTAGAGGCAAAATTCATGACCTCCTGTCCTCAGATAGCACCTATCTAACCTCAAACACAGCTGTAAAACCTAATATATATTTAGATTGCTTCTCCCCAATTTCTCTTCAAGTATTGGCCGCAGTGATTTCTTCATCTAAATCATCAACATGTCTCTTAGACCCCATCCCAACTAGGCTACTTAAGGAGGTCTTACCTACAGTTAACACTCATATATTAGATATGATCAATGTATCCTTATTAACAGGCTATGTACCACAGTCTTTTAAGGTAGCTGTAATTAAACCTCTCCTAAAAAAGTCCACCCTGGATCCAGAGGTGTTAGCCAACTACAGACCAATATCTAATCTTCCCTTTATATCAAAGATCCTTGAGAAAGTAGTCGCAGACCAGCTGTATGATTTTCTCCATGATAATAATTTATTCGAGGAATTTCAGTCAGGATTTAGAGTGCATCATAGCACTGAGACAGCACTAGTTAAAATTACAAATGACCTACTGATTGCTTCAGAGAAAGGACTTGTCTCTGTACTTGTTTTATTAGATCTTAGTGCGGCATTTGACACTATTGACCATCAAATTCTGCTACAGAGACTGGAACACTTAATTGGTCTAAAAGGTTCTGCACTAAGCTGGTTTAAATCTTATTTATCTGATCGTTTTCAGTTTGTTCACGTTCATAATCAATCATCCTTACGTACTAAAGTTTGTTTTGGAGTTCCGCAATGTTCTGTGCTCGGACCAATCCTATTTACTCTATATATGCTTCCTTTAGGTAACATCATTAGAAATCACTCTATAAATTTCCATTGTTATGCGGATGATACACAGTTGTATTTATCGACGAAGCCAGAAGAAAGTAATCAATTAACTAAACTTCATAACTGCCTTAAAGACATAAAAACCTGGATGAGCACCAATTACCTGATGTTAAATTTAGACAAAACTGAAGTTATTGTTCTTGGCCCCAAACAACTCAGAGACTTTTTATCTGATGACATAGTTTCTCTAGATGGCATTGCTCTGGCCTCTATCACTATAGTAAGAAACCTCGGAGTAACATTTGATCAAGATTTGTCTTTTAATTCTCATTTAAAACAAACCTCACGGACTGCATTTTTTCATCTATGTGATATTGCGAAAATTAGGCCTACCCTGACCCGAAACGATGCAGAAAAATTGGTCCACGCTTTTGTTACCTCAAGGTTGGATTACTGTAACTCTCTATTATCAGGTAGCTCTAGTAAGTCCTTTAAAACTCTCCAGCTAATTCAGAATGCAGCAGCACGTGTACTAACAGGAACTAAGAAACAAGACCATATTTCTCCTGTTTTAGCTTCTCTGCACTGGCTCCCTGTAAAATCCAGACTTGAATTTGAAATCTTACTGTTAACTTATAAAGCTCTAAATGGTCAAGCTCCGTCATATCTTAGAGAGCTCATAGTGCCATATTATCCCACCAGATATCCCACCAGCGCTCGGAGAACGCAGGGTTACTCGTGGTCCCTAAAGTCTCCAAAAGTAGATCAGGAGCCAGAGCCTTTCAGCTATCAGGCTCCTCTCCTGTGGAATCATCTTCCTGTTACAGTCCGGGAGGCAGACACCGTCTCCACATTTAAGACTGGACTTAAGACTTTCGTCTTTGATAAAGCTTATAGTTATGGCTGGCTCAGGCTTGCCTTGGACCAGCCCCTAGTTAGGCTGACTTAGGCCTAGTCTGCCGGAGGACCCCCTATAATACACCGGGCACCTTCTCTCTGTCTCTGTCTCTGTCTCTCTCTCTCTCTCTCTCTCTCTCTCTCTCTCTCTCTCTCTCTCTCTCTCTCGTGTCCTCGTATTGCAGCGGTACCTGGATAGTGTGATGCGTGTGTGTTATCATTAGTCATACTTCTACTGTTATTATACACATGATTATTGTCACATATGTATACTATCAGATATTAATATATACTTTCAACATATTGTACCACAGTAGCCAGAACTATAATTATAATATTATTACTTTCATTAATGTTGTTGTAAGCTACTGTCATTACCGTCTGTTCTGCATCTCTGTCCCTGTCTCTGTCTCTCTGTCTTTCTTTCTGTCTCATTGTGTCATACGGATTACTGCTAATTTATTATGCTGATCTGTTCTGTACATCTATTGCACGTCTGTCCGTCCTGGAAGAGGGATCCCTCCTCAGTTGCTCTTCCTGAGGTTTCTACCGTTTTTTTCCCCCGTTAAAGGTTTTTTTGGGGGGAGTTTTTCCTTATCTGCTGTGAGGGTCCTAAGGACAGAGGGATGTCGTATGCTGTAAAGCCCTGTGAGGCAAATTGTGATTTGTGATATTGGGCTTTATAAATAAAATTGATTGATTGATTGAAATTGATTCAGCCGCCTGGAGCAGCCCTCCAAATCACTGACTTTCCAGTGGAGAGAGTCGTTAGCAACCTGTAGCTCTTTGCAGGTTTTCTCTAGTGCATCCAGGCAGGTGTCGTGGTTTGACACAGCTTTGGCAATCCCATCAACTTTCTCCGTGACCGCTGATTGCTCCTTTTCATGAGAGCGAGGGAGTTTTCCAGAGAATCCAGACGAGTTGTGATGAACTGCCTGGTGTCTTCAATTAATTTCCTCACTTCTCCACCTTCATTTTCTATAGCAGCTAATATTGCAGATAGCGAAGGTTGAGCTACACGCTGTTGTCAGCTCGGTGTTGGTGTGGCACGCAGCAGTAGGAGCAGATTTGTCTGATAGTTCAATCTTGGTCTGCTTACCAGACCTAGTTTTTCGCCATCCAAGCCGCAGGTAGCCACAAAAATTCAGTAGGCAAATACAAATATGCTGCTACAGACTTAAGGTGATTTTAGTGCATAAATTAAGTTGATTGTGAGCAGAGGCTACAGCACACACCTACTCCATGCACAGCCGGAACAGTACATTCTTGATCTTTTTGCATTTGTTGTTTACTTTATCAATATGTTGACACCAGGTAAGCTTTTTGTCCAACACAACTCCAAGAAATCTAATTACTTTAACCTGTTCAATGACTTGTCCATATTAATTCAGGGATACTGATTTATGAAGCTTAGCGAAGCATATTACTTTTGATTTTTTCACTTGACAGTTTAAATCCCCGTGTGTTTGCCCATTCTTCAACTGTATTTATTACAGTTAACATTTTGTTTTTAAAGTACTCCAATTTCAGTGGGGTTGACTGCACTTCTTCTTCTTTATTTCTTCTTCTTCTTGAATGCAGTTCCATCATTTATTTTGCTTTAATTTCAATACCAGCTTTCAGTTGCATGCCATCACCTACTGTACCAAAGTATGTAAAACAGATTCTAGCTTACATTATTCTGTAGAAATAAAATACAATTCATCTGGAGGGGAAAAAAGATAAAAAATAAACACAAAAAAAAGTCTTATATTCTATTAAACAATCTGATGTTTATTAAGAAATTGAATACCCTTCTCTGAGTTCCCCACACCTTGTCTCTATTTCAAGGATTCTTCATTCAGTGATTCTCTATTGCCATTCTAGCCATGCAAATACATGAAAAGAATGAAATGTAGTACTCAGGTCTCTGTGATTATTTGTTCCTATTATCCCTTCTCAATTCTATTCTCATCCAGGCGCCACTCTAACCCTTCGTTGTAATCTTACCCTTTCTTCATTATATTTGACACAATGCATTACATACATGTGAATTAACTTTTCACACTGATTTGATCACACATTTTTCCACAAAGTGTGATCAAATCTTAATCTGGATATAACTGTCTACTGTCCTTTACTATTTCCTGTGACACTCTGCTGTGTCATCTGTATTTTATAGTATGTTCTGCTCTTGATATCCTCATCCCACTTTTTCTGCCAAAATTGTGATATTTTCTGCTTGATTAGTTCTTTACGTTCCCCTTTTCCAAATAGAAGGTACATCATATGCCTCATGTCTAGTGCTGTTTCAGCTGTCCTGTCAGCAAATTTTTTACCCTTTAATCCCACATGTGCGGTAAGGGTATGTAAGAATGTTTGGGAAAAAAATTCCCTGCAGTTAAGGGTTAAATTAGAGTTGAAAAGGGGGTTAAAAAAGATCAATAAATAACATTCAACACACATAAAAAAGGTTTGGGAAAGCATGTAAATGAAGTTGTTTTGACAATAAATGAAACTTCCACATAAAAATTGGGTTCTTCTTAGTTAGCTTCGTCCTCACAACAGAGCATTTCGAGCAATCTCAGTTGTCTGTAAACTTGAAATATCAGCAACAGGTTGAGCTGTGAGAACTACAGTACAGGCCAAAAGTTTGGACACACCTTCTCATTCAATGCGTTTTCTTTATTTTCATGACTATTTACATTGTAGATTCTCACTGAAGGCATCAAAACTATGAATGAACACATGTGGAGTTATGTACTTAACAAAAAAAGGTGAAATAACTGAAAACATGTTTTATATTCTAGTTTCTTCAAAATAGCCACCCTTTGCTCTGATTACTGCTTTGCACACTCTTGGCATTCTCTCCATGAGCTTCAAGAGGTAGTTGGACTTCAGTGAGAATCTACAATGTAAATAGTCATGAAAACAAAGAAAACGCATTGAATGAGAAGGTGTGTCCAAACTTTTGGCCTGTACTGTATATTCTCCAGAAGATGGCAGTGTTTGACAATGCATTAAGACAACAGTCCTTTGAAATGTCTTTGGTTTCAGGACAGCTGGTCTTGCCTGTTTGAGTACAGAAGTCATGAATAGGATTTGTTTACAGGCCTAAAATAACCTGGGGTGGTGGGGCATCTGTGACTGTTAAAAGCAGGGGTCATACATGTTCTGCAGTAGTATGTTAGTTCACAGTAAGCAGAAACTAAGAAGTGCACTATTCAAAGGCTTCAAAACTGTTTAATGAAATATACTAAGAAATTGAAATTAAAGCAGCACACTTTGTCATTTCCAGTAGATAGATTGTTAGCACAGTGACCACAGTGTGTCAGATAGAGTCATTTTCAATCCAAAAGTAATGATACACAATCAGATTCAGATTCAGATTCAGACAACTTTATTTATCCCGCAAGGGGCAATTCATTTGTAGCCTTCCCAGTGTACATTCATGTATACATCATACAAACAACATCGTCACTGTCAAGGAAATGTATTGAGAGCATGGGTCAGAGGAGAAGCTACAGTAAAAGCAATAAATAAAAGCATAAATAAAAACAAGAAATAAAAACAACCTAAAAATGTCTTCTAAAGAGTCATTTAAAGTGGGTGTGGTCTGAGTTCAGCAGCTTAATAGCAGGAGGAATGAAGGACATACAGTAGTGATTAGTTTTCCTTAAGGGCACGTTATAACGTCTGCCTGATGGCATAAGGGAGAATTCAGTCAATAAAATGTGGTCTGGTTGGCTGATAATTCTTTTTGCTTTTTTAGCCACCTGTTCCTCCTTGATTGTGTCCAAGTCCCTCTGGTGAGCTCCAATAATTTTGTAGCACACTTTGTTTCCTTGCGGACGAGAAAAGGGGAGCGCACATTTCCGGGAGGGTGTGTCCTTTTAAAAAATGCAAGAGGCATTGCTTTGTTGCCGGACGTTTTCTCCGATGCGTTAAACACACTTTAGAAAGGAGTGTCCCCAGACTATCAGAAGGCGGAGATCTCTGATTGTCTGGTGGCGAAACTAGTCTTTCAAAGACAACCCATTGTACCAGCATGTAAAAGAAAAGCTTAGAAGGCTTTCGATAAAAGAATGATAAAAATTCCGTAATATCGTATCACAGACATTAAAAGAATTTAGCTTCCGCATTAGATTAATTCTTTGTTGACCCCGTGTGGCAATCAGCATTTCCATCAAATTTAAGCTGTGAGTCAAACAAGATATTTATAAGAGTCGACAACTTCCACCTTTTCATTATGAATGATGCTTTCGAGACTTTATCCTGACTTCAGTGCAGCTCTGTATAAAAAACGCGTTGCATTTAACGAGGTTAAAGGCCTGCTGTACCATAAAGGTGTGCGCTTCAGACTTTTGCACCCTGCTCGTTTGCGAGTCACACTCGATTATGGTGAAAACCTCACCTTCAATACACCTGAAGGAGCCAAGACATTCTACAATGAACGGTTTAAATAGCCCACTGTTGAAACAGTGTTATTAGTTCTTCGGGGCTATTTTCCACATGGCTGGCGCTCCATTTTCAACGGATTTTTATTTTTACCTCCTCTTCCTTTCGCTTTTTTTCTTTGCTCTTTCTTTCCCTCCCCTCTCACCTCTGAGCCAGCATTATTGCTTACACCTGGACATTTCTGTTCTTATTTTGGATTTTTTTTCACTCAAGCAATCCTGGATTTGCGTTTGAAGATGAAAAAACTTTAATTTTACTACTTGAGGAACTGAGACATCCTACACACTGAGTGACTTGAAAAGACTCATTTAGGCTGAGGGAGCCTCTTCATAAATCGATTGCTTACCGGCAAAACTTTTCTGCTACACTGATGAACTTTATCGGTTGCCTTTTTTTTTTTTCTTTTTCTTTTTTCTTTTTTCCCCGTGGTGTAGAAGCGAAAATCAGGGCCTGGAAGTGGGCCAGATGGCATCCCGACCTCATCTTCTACTTCTCCTGCAGATTGTCCTCTGAGTTGATTTAGTATCTTAGGTTCAGTTGGCTGACACTTATAGAAACACTGGAGTCAAATAGAATCTGGTGCAATCGAGTTTAATGTGTTCACAAGCATTAACACATACAACTCAATGAGTCAGGCTCCAGAGCAAGACTGAAGTTTCACTCTCTGCGTTCTCCCTTTTATGCTGGTGAAGATTCGAGTGAATCTCCACCCTTTTCTACTGGTGGCAGGTCTTTTTCTTTTCAGCCCTTTTCCATCTGGTCGAAATCTATTGGTGGCAGGCCCCTTGGGCCCTTGTCCAAACATGACCTAATGGTGTAATCCCTGGGCCTGGAAATCCCCAAATTTTCCCACCATTAGATTCGAGCCTGGTTTCACTTTATTTTTAAAAAACATATGAAACCTGGGGATTTTCTCTATACAATCCCCTGTGCCTTCATGCAATGTGTCTTAGAGTGTGTGTCATGCAATACAAATGTTAATGTGTGTGTGTGTGTGTGTGTGTGTGTGTGTGTGTGTGTGTGTTATTATTAAACAGTACATGGTGTGGTATATGTGTGCTCTTCAATGTGAACCTTGTGTTATGAATGCATAGACTTGTATAACAGTGTTTTAACACACATAGATGCATAACAAACAGTTTTACAGGAACTTATACATAAAACATTATTATATGAACTTTTACTCTTAATCAACTTATGCAGTACAACACCTTTACCTGATTAAAGATTAAATCTTACACTACATTCCCCCCTTTGGGACTTCATAGTCCCATACTACTTAACTAAGATCAGTAAATGTCACACATAAACCAGCTTCAGTGTGCCTAACTAATCACACTGCGTGAGCATTATGCAATAATGTTTTGAGTACACGAGCTAAGCTTGATGGCCTCACTGTTATTTTTCCATTGCATGCATGATTGTTTATAATGGCCTTCTTATACGTAGGTCACAATTGACAAAATACATGTCATTCTTAGCCAGTATTGCTGTCCGGTTGTTGTCCATCAGACACATAGATAGATGTGCCCACCATCCGCAGGCGCCGATAGGACGCCACCTGGTCCCTCAGCATTCCAACCTCCTGTTGTAAGGCTTGGTATCTGACCAGTTGTTGTTGTAAGGCATCCCTAGCCTGGGTCAGCTCCAGGACTTGGTTACGTAGGTTGGCTATCTCTTGTTCAGTTAGCCGCATGTGTTCCCTCTGCAGCCGTTTGTTTTCAACCTTTCTGATTTTGTAGGAGGCAAAGCGAATTCTGCGGAACCTCTTCCGCAGTATTAGGGGGTAACTGCGCACAAGTTGGCAGAATGGGCCTGCGGGAACAGGATGGAGCTGGGTGCGCAGTTCTTTTTCGAAGTCCAAATGCCTTTTTGTAGTTGGCACTCCATCAGGCAGGCTCCAGAGGTGACTTTCCACCACCTCTGGACACACTCCGTACTCCTGTTCCAAGACCTCACGTGTTTCCTGTGATAGGGCCTGTACTGACAGGTGACCCTCACTGTGGGATGCCAAGTACGCCTGTGAGAGTGGCACTATAGGCGGTGGGCTGGTAGGTGAATAGGATGACAATGGTCCAATATCATCCTCTGACGATGACAATAGGTCAGGGTAGTGCAATGGCAGCAACCTAGTGCGGGCACTGTCCTTAAGGTTTCTCTTAGGTGGTGCCTGTGCTGCGGTGGTTGTCTGAACCTTTAATGCGGCTTGCACCAGGTACTGGGAACACTGCAGACCTGGATTCACATCCCCCTGGCTTCCTTCTCGGCTGGGACCCGCCTGGACTCTGCCATCCGGATTAGTGTTACTGGTGATTGGGTTGGGCGCCTCTTGGTGGGCCCCACTCTGACTGGGGCTTCAACCGGGTCCGGGGTCTCTTGCAGGATGTAGCGAAGCAGGGAGTTGGTGGAGGGTTGGGTCGGTGGCTGAATTGATGGCAGGGGTTGGGCGTAGAGCTGTCTGAGCGTCATCTGGTTGGAGTGTCCATGTATTTCCATCGGGGCACCTCCGCTGGGGGTGCAGGTCGGTGCGGGACGGCTGGCCATCAGGCAGGGTAACCCTGGGTGGAATGGTGGAGGTGGAGATGGCGGATATGGTGGAGAAGGCTGGTTCGGCACACTTGGCCCATGCTGTTGGCACTGGAACCCAGGTTGGTCCCCCAGGTTCTGCTGGTATGGATGTGGGGTTCTCCAGTTCTCAGCCATATTCTGCACCTATCTTAAGGTTGTAAAGAACATCTTTAATGCACTTCACCTTTTGGTTTTTCTGCCTCTCCCTTCAGCTCTTCATTCTATACATAAGCCATGCGAGTGGGGTTAATTATTAGTGGTTAATAGTTAGTACTGGTCTGGTGACAGCAAGGGTTTTAGGCTCGTGGCCCCCTCCGTTCTACATAATGTCCTCATATTCTCCTTCCACTTGCCTATATTTCTGCTCGTATTGGACAGCTTCTATTGCCATGCCTCGTGGCATTATCTCATATTGGTTTTTGACATATCACCCTATGGTCTGGTCTTGGTCCTTAGGAACCTTTCCCTGAAAGCCACTCATGTCTTCATAGGGCTCTGCGCCTTCAGTGGGCCGTGGACCTTGGTCTATTATGACAAACTGTCCCATGTGGGTTTCCATGGCCTTTCTGAACACTAACCGCACTAAGGGAATAACACAACAAGCTACTATAAGAAGCGCCAACACAATAAGTCCCAACAGCACTCCTATCATTCGCAAAATCTTCCCAGGGGATAGTTTCCCTAGCCAATCCCAAACTGAGGAAATCCTGGTGTTCCAATTGGAGTGCTGCACATGTTGGTCTCTTAATCTACTTATGTTCTGCAAGGCTCGGATTAAGTTGCCTCCTCTCCTGTGTGCATGGGGATGACAGTACAACAGTCTTCTCCTGTCACATCACAGACCCCTTGGTCTTGAGCAAGCATTGTCTCGATAATGAGCCTGTTTTGCACTGTCATCAAAGATGTGGCATGCAGTTGCTCACTTACTCCTTGTAAAGCGTCTATGGTCCAGTTTACAAATCTCTGCTGATTATACCACAAATAATTCACCCAGCGGCTATTATGCTCTACGTACTGGGCGTTCGCTATGTATCCAAAGGGCGTGGAACCCCATCCTCTGGCCCACGATATCCAGTCCTCTGATATAGCCTGTTGCCCTTCGGGTATCCCGTACGGTACCTGTCCATATGTAATGTATATGTTAGCATCCTTCTCCCAGGAGTATGTTCGAGTGTCAGCCGATCTACAAGACCTTGTTTGAGTACTGTTATTTAGACTGTTGTTCAGACTTATTATCATAATTTGTCCTGTTAACATTATTGGGGCACAGATTCCTGTCCAGTTCACTGGTAGTATAGCTTGTACCTGGCGATCGCTCTCACATATCCAAAATATGTCTGCTAATAGCTCTGTGCCATTACTAAGGTCACCAATCCATACCCGATGGTTCTGTGTGTAGTTGCGTGACATAATAGATGAATTCTTTGAGGCGCCGCTGATCACCTGTTTGCACTGAATTTTAGCTTCTTCAGTGGTATTACATATCTTGTCCTGCTTCTGGTTCGCATTAACTGTGACATTTACATACCTGCACTGGATCAGCTCCTCCGCCTCTTTGGAGGTGTTGAGAGAGGTGGAGTTGTCTAACCAGTACTCTATATTAGATCCGTGTGCTACGCAAAATGTGAATACGATATCTTGTGCCAAAAGCACTACTGGTGGTACTTGATACTCCTGTTTGATCGGTTCAGGGGCGCCTTTAAGACTTACAGGACAAATTGCAGTGTCACTGGTGTGTCTCCCTCTCCCTGCTGCCATCCACATGGTGCACTGAGCAAAACAGAAAGCCTTTCTTGCGCATTCCTCTATATCTGGGAGAGGCCTGACCCTTGGTAGGCCCCTCTTCCTGTGACATGCTATACATGAGCTACTGATGACTTGTTTAGCAGAGTATTCTAGCCATTGATAGAACTTATTGGACTTCCAGGTGGTCGTTCTTATTACCTCTACTCTCCGTACCCTCACATCCCTTGATTTTCTCTGGGGCATTGGATCCAACTCAAGCCACTGGCGGGCTACCTTTATAGGTATGCTGCGCCCTGTGTCTGTGTCGGTGCAACCTCTTACATCACACATAACTCTTGCTGTCACCTTCCCCTCTGCACTACAGCGTGGTCCTATGGACCGGCCATGCAACCTAATGCTTCCTGGACCCTCCATCAATATGTCGTCATAAGCATGCGATTTATAGTAGGTTAATTGTACTATCTCTCTATATGGTATCTTGCCCGGCTTTGCGGCTATGGTCCCTAGTGCCACTGCACACTCGCCTACTTGCTCCTGGCTTTGTCCACCTTGCTCTGCTCCTTCACTTTGTTTCACTCCTGCCAGGATGAGCAATAGGGTTAGTAATACTACAGCTACTATTCCTATTCTAACTCCTCCCCCCGTATTATCTGGGCCCTCAGGCCTTCCCTGGCCTGGTCTACCGTGAGGCTGGTCCCTCTCTGGGGCCTGTGTCTCCTCTGTCTGCATTGCCTGTGTCTGCGTCTGACCCCTTTGTGTCTCTAGCCTCGCCTGCTCCTGAGCTGCTACTTTCTGGGCTGCTGCTTTCTGATCTGCTGCCTTCTTCTCTTTCTCCTCCTTCTGCCTCTGCTCCCTCTGCTGTCTCTGTTCTTTCTGTGCTTGGGCCCTCATCACCATCCCCGCGGCCATCAGATGACAACTCATGAGGTTCATCGCCAGCCACTGTGGACGGGGTGCCTCCCTCCAAGGTGCTCTCTGATGACACCCTCTCTGGCAGCGACCCACTGTTGTCACTCCGAACTCTGCCCCGGTCCCATCTGAGCGCTGAGCATGCTGACCTCCTGGTCCCCTGTTCCTGCGGGGAGGCATCGCCTTCCCCCTCTGGATTACCCTCTATTTCCCTTGGGGCGGCCTCGCCTTCCCCTTGTGGATCTGCGGGAGCTGCTCTCTGTCTGGCTGTAGGCCGAGGTATAGGTCTCTCTGGGTTGTTAGCTCTGCAGCAGTGGTTAAAATGGAACCAAACGTCCTTACCTTCAACTTTCAAGGTAGTTGGTGTGGCTAATATGACCTTGTATGGACCCTCTCTTCGTGGCTGGTCCCACTTCCTTTTGAACACCTTGACGTACACCCACTGTCCAGGAAGTATTCTTTGAAGGTCCTCTGGGATTTCGACCCCTCTGTCCTCGGTGGTGGCTTTCACCTGCTGGAACACAGCCCTGTGGATACGAGTCAGACTTCGTAAATAGTCAAACATTTTACCTTGCAGCTGCTCCAGCGAGGGCCCTTCGAAGGGACCTCTCAAGTATGGTATTGGCATGGGTCAACCCGTAAGCATTTCATGCAGTGTTAGATGCATGACTCTGCTGGCTTGTGAGCGCACTGACATTAGAGCAAGTGGTAAAGCATCCACCCAATTGAGTTTATCTCCGCTATCTGCCACTATCTTAGCTATTTTGGCTTTCAAGATACCATTTGCTCTTTCTACTGCTCCCTGTGACTGGGGATGGTATACGCAGCCAAACTTTTGTTTAATTCCCAATTGCTTTAGTGTCTCTCGCACAACATTGGACACAAAGTGGTTCCCCTTGTCTGATGAGATGGTATCTGGCATCCCAAACCTTGGGAAGACTTCTTGACACAGAAATTTGGCAACTGTTCTGTGGTCTGATCTTGTGGTGGCTTTTGCCTCCACCCATCTACTGTATCTACATATAACCACCAAGATATATCTCATTCCTCTTGCTCTCGACTGTGGTCCCATGTCTATGTAGTCTAACATGAGGTGTCTAAAGGGACCATCTGGAGGTGGTATATGTGCCAGAGGGGCTGTAAAAACTTTCCTGATGTTGTATCTTGTGCAAGTCTCGCATTCGCTTAGTACTCTATCTACTGTGGCTGCCATGAATGGTGACCACCATACTGCTTGCAATTTTCGTAGGATCTCCCCCCTTGCACAATGGTCACTACCATGCACCCAAATTATTGCGTGTCTTAACAGCAAGGCTGGTAGGACAAAATGACCATGACTATCTCGCCAGAGACCATGCATTGGACCCTGGGGCACTGTTCTGATAGCTCCACGTTGCACCCATAGGCGTTTTTCGTTTTCACTAACTCTGTTTTGAGCCATTATAAGAGAAGACATGGTAGTGAGGGGTTCACAGTCTTTTATGGTTAGTATGGGTGCCATTGTTGCACCTATTGCTGCCTGTTTGGCTGCCTCATCAGCGAGGTTGTTCCCTTTAGCTATCAATGAGTCAGTCGTTTGGTGGGCTGGACATTTAATTACTGCTAAAGCCGTGGGAAGAAGCATGGCTTCCAATAGTTCAAGGATGGCATCTCCATGAGTGACAGGAGTGCCGTCAGCTCTGCGAAACCCCCGTTGTTTCCATATGTTAGCATGAACATGACAAATGCCATAGGCATACGCTGAGTCTGTATATACATGTAGTGACTTTCCTTCTGCTAATTTACATGCTGCTGTTAGGGCTTTTATTTCTGCAAGTTGGGCTGAGCAAGGCTGAGAGAGTTTACATGATTGCAATATGACAAAGTTCTGGTCATCGTTGTCGAGTTGAACAACCCCGTAGCCGGCATGGCTACCAGTGGCATCACGGAAACATGACCCATCAACAAATAATGTGAGATCAGCTGGAATTGGCTGGTTGTGTAAATCTTCTCTAGCACGCATAAATTTGTCTGTATCATGAATATAATCATGTGGCATACCTTCTGTTGGTAACACCAGTTTAGTAGCTGGGTTAATGATGGTACAGCGCTGAATGTTGAGTTCAGGGGCTGATAGGATCACCTCATAGCCTGTGCGTCTGGCTTGTGTTAAAACAAAACGTGGACTTGTCAGTAGCGCATGAAGTTGGTGGTAAGGATACAACGTCACAGGATGTCCCATGGTCAGTGATGATGCCTTCTGAAATGCAAATACAGCTGCGGCTAGCCCCTGATAACAGGGCGGCAGCCCAGCTTCTATGTTGTCTAGCTTGGTGCTGTAATATGCTAAAGGTTGCTTCCCTGTAGGTGTACCTTGCATAGGCACAGCACAAGCAAAGCCTGATCTTTCAGCTACATATAAATGAAAAGGTTTAGCGTAGTTAGGAGTCCCCAACGCTGGAGCGGATTGCATGTCTACTTTTAGAGCTTGGAACGCTCCTTCTGCTTCCTCTGTCCACACCAACTGTGCTGCATTATTGGTTTGCCCTGCTGCCCTTATCAGAGCCCTGAGTGGAGCAGTTTTAATGGCATAGTCACAAATCCACGGCCTACTGTAGCCTGTCATGCCCAAAAAAAAAATAGCATTTGGCCCACCGTTTGCGGTTGAGGGGCCTTGATTACTGCCTCGAACTGAGATGGTGTGATACATCTTTTGTCCCCACTCAACTGTCTGCCCAAGTACTCTACAGACTGCTGGCAGAATTGCAGCTTATCTTTATTGACCTTATGCCCTCTGTGTGCTAAAGCTGTGAGCACGGTGATGGAGTCTTTCTCACATTATTCTTTTGTGGGGCTACAGATTAGCAAATCGTCTATGTACTGCAAAACTGTGCTTGGCACATTCAAACTCACCAAATCTTGTGTCAACACGCGGTTAAAGATTGAAGGCGAATCTGAGAACCCTTGTGGAAGACGCGAGTAAGTGTATTGCTGATTCTCGTACGTAAAGGCAAACAGATACTGAGAATCTGGATGTAGCGGTACACTGAAAAAGGCTGAACACAAATCAATCACTGTGTACCACTGGGTGTCTGGTAGGATGTTTGACAGCAGCGTGTGTGGGTCTGGAACGAGTGGTACTTCGTCGTCTACCACTGCATTAACTGCTCTCAAATCATGGACTAAACGGTAGTCCGTTGAATTTGGTTTTCTGATGGGAAAAATGGATGTGTTGCAAGGGCTTTTAATTTTAACCAGCACCCCTGCTTCCACCAGACCCTCAATCGTTGGCCTGATAGCGTCAATCGCATGCTGCTTGAGAGGATACTGTTTCTGATATGGTAGACTGATGTGTGGCTTTAGCTTAATGTGAACGGGTTGGGCTGATTTTATTAATCCTACATCGGTCTTATGGGCTGTCCTCAACTGGGGTGGGACCTGGTTTAGCATTTCACCATGTTCTGCAGTGACTACCATGTGTGTGGGTGTGCTTCCATCTACCATTACTTTATCTGCTACTGCTTCATCACCCACCTTGACTGAGATTCTGATAAACTGCTTATCTTCTGAGATGTGAATGTCTTTGTTCTTTGTGGGCATCCACTCTTGCACCTGCAGGGCACGCTTGACCATAGGACCAAGATGATGAGACTCATAACCTTCTGCCACTAACAGTGTGACGTGCGGTGTGGAATTTGGTACCTGGAGGGATGGTGGATTGGTCAAGAGGGACGGTAGATTGGTCAAACAAACCCTGGACCGGATGGCAGCGTGAGACCGCGAGACCACTGTGAGATTTTGAGATTCAACATGGCGGCGCCTAGCTGCTAGATTAGATATCAACAAACTAGCCAAACAAATATAATTACCTAACGGGTGACAACTCCAGCCTGCACCATCAGCCAGAGTGTAGGACCTAGAAGAGTTTATCGATCACTACTATTACGAGTGCATCATGGAGGGTCCTGTCGACAACCCCAATAAGAGGAAGAAGACCGACTCAGCCACTGATACACAAGACTTATTATCCTCCGAATTCAGCGTCTTGGAATCCATCAACAAGAAGCTAGAAGTGCTCGGTATGCTTCACCAGGAGATAAAAGACCTGAAGGTAAGCTTGGAGTTCACTTACCAGCAGATTAGTGACCTGCAGCAAAACAACGCTGAACTCCACTCCACCTTAGTGGCGGTTGCTTCAGATGTAGATCTCCTCAAAAAGGAAAATAAACTCCTGAAGGAAACTGTCCTCGACGTGCAGTCCAGAAGCATGAGAGACAATTTAATCATTTCTGGCATCCTGGAGAGCACACCAGACAACCCAGAAGTCCAGGTAAAAAAGTTCATGGTGACGGCCCTCAAGATCCCGACGGAGACTGTCAACAACATCACCTTTCACCGCGTCCACAGGCTCGGACCCCGAGGAGGTCAGCGTCCTCGTCCGATTATCGTCAAATTCGAACATTATCAGCAGAAAATGCTCATTAAGAGTAAAGGACGAGAGCTAAAAGGCACTTCGTTTGGTATGATAACGGTAACGATCAGTTCCCTAGGGAAATCAACGAGAGGCGGAAAGTGTTATATCCCATTTTAAAAGAGCACAGGCAGAGGGGAGATAGGACCTCTCTTGTGGTCGACAAATTATACACAGATGGGCAGCTGTTCCGCCACTCTAACACCACCCCATGGCTCTTCTAAGTAACCACAAAACAAAGTAGAACCATAGCTTAATTGTATTATAAAAGGAATAAAAAAAAAAAGACCAAAACATGTGTGTATGCACATATATATATATATATATATATATATATATATATGTATATGTATATATATATATTTATTGGGGCTGCACTATTCTTGAAATAAATAAATAAATATATGTATGTATATTTCATTCAAAATGATACTCTGACACATTTCTCCTGCAACAGATAATTAAGCATTCCTGCGATTGCAATGCAATTAATCATGCGGCCCTGGTATATACAGTACAGGCCAAAAGTTTGGACACACCTTCTCATTCAATGCGTTTTCTTTATTTTCATGACTATTTACATTGTAGATTCTCACTGAAGGCATCAAAACTATTGATGAACATATGTGGAGTTATGTACTTAACAAAAAAAGGTGAAATAACTGAAAACATGTTTTATATTCTAGTTTCTTCAAAATAGCCACCCTTTGCTCTGATTACTGCTTTGCACACTCTTGGCATTCTCTCGATGAGCTTCAAGAGGTAGTCACCTGAAATGGTTTCCACTTCACAGGTGTGCCTTATCAGGGTTAATTAGTGGAATTTCTTGCTTTATCAATGGGGTTGGGACCATCAGTTGTGTTGTGCAGAAGTCAGGTTAATACACAGCCGACAGCCCTATTGGACAACTGTTAAAATTCATATTATGGCAAGAACCAATCAGCTAACTAAAGAAAAACGAGTGGCCATCATTACTTTAAGAAATGAAGGTCAGTCAGTCCGGAAAATTGCAAAAACTTTAAATGTGTCCCCAAGTGGAGTCGCAAAAACCATCAAGCGCTACAACGAAACTGGCACACATGAGGACCGACCCAGGAAAGGAAGACCAAGAGTCACCTCTGCTTCTGAGGATAAGTTCATCCGAGTCACCAGCCTCAGAAATCGCAAGTTAACAGCAGCTCAGATCAGAGACCAGATGAATGCCACACAGAGTTCTAGCAGCAGACCCATCTCTAGAACAACTGTTAAGAGGAGACTGCGCGAATCAGGCCTTCATGGTCAAATAGCTGCTAGGAAACCACTGCTAAGGAGAGGCAACAAGCTGAAGAGATTTGTTTGGGCCAAGAAACACAAGGAATGGACGTTAGACCAGTGGAAATCTGTGCTTTGGTCTGATGAGTCCAAATTTGAGATCTTTGGTTCCAACTGCCGTGTCTTTGTGAGACACAGAAAAGGTGAACGGATGGATTCCACATACCTGGTTCCCACTGTGAAGCATGGAGGAGGAGGTGTGATGGTGTGGGGGTGTTTTGCTGGTGACACTGTTGGGGATTTATTCAAAATTGAAGGCACACTGAACCAGCATGGCTACCACAGCATCCTGCAGCGACATGCCATCCCATCCGGTTTGCGTTTAGTTGGGACGATCATTTATTTTTCAACAGGACAATGACCCCAAACACACCTCCAGGCTGTGTAAGGGCTATTTGACCAAGAAGGAGAGTGATGGAGTGCTGCGGCAGATGACCTGGCCTCCACAGTCACCGGACCTGAAC
Source organism: Epinephelus fuscoguttatus (assembly GCF_011397635.1). Lineage (NCBI taxonomy): Eukaryota > Metazoa > Chordata > Actinopteri > Perciformes > Serranidae > Epinephelus > Epinephelus fuscoguttatus. Next base: position 1,444,988 of record NC_064766.1, on the reverse strand, counting down.
CCAATCGAGATGGTTTGGGGTGAGCTGGACCGCAGAGTGAAGGCAAAGGGGCCAACAAGTGCTAAACACCTCTGGGAACTCCTTCAAGACTGTTGGAAAACCATTTCAGGTGACTACCTCTTGAAGCTCATCGAGAGAATGCCAAGAGTGTGCAAAGCAGTAATCAGAGCAAAGGGTGGCTATTTTGAAGAAACTAGAATATAAAACATGTTTTCAGTTATTTCACCTTTTTTTGTTAAGTACATAAGTCCACATATGTTCATTCATAGTTTTGATGCCTTCAGTGAGAATCTACAATGTAAATAGTCATGAAAATAAAGAAAACGCATTGAATGAGAAGGTGTGTCCAAACTTTTGGCCTGTACTGTATGTATGTATGTCTATATGCAGATGTACATGTAGGTACATGTGGATATATATGTATATATAATCAACACAACACTGACTTAGTGAAAAGGAAAAAAAAGGAAAAAAAAAAATCTCACAGGGTGTGAATGGACACTTCACATACTCCACCCAGCATTCTCCCTTTCCTTCTCTATTTTTTTCCCTCCTTCATGCCCCCCCCCTCCCCCTATCCCTCTCACTCAATCCCCCTCCCTCACCTCACACACAAATACACTCCATGTAACCCCTCTGTTTTTCAGGTTTGTGAATACCTCAAGGCGCAGGCCCTTCTGGTTGTTGAACATGCTTGTATATATTCTAATGCTCTGCTCCATAACTCTGCGATGCTTCACCATGACACATCGGTTGACTGTAATACATACACTTAACAATTACATGTACTCATGCAAATTCCACGCAGATAGAAACTCACATAGAAACACACACAGATCATTCTCCATACCCACACACAGTATGATAAAACCCCCACTTTGTCAATGTCACACCTAAACTTGGTTTCCTGGAACGTACATGGCATCCGCTCACAGGCGAAGAAAATTAAAGTGATGGACTTTGTCACAAAATTGAAAACAGATATTTTTCTCCTACAAGAAACCCACTTGCTAAAGTCAGAAGAAAAATCTCTTAAAGATCCAAATTTTAATCAAATTTTTTCATCCTGCTATAACAACAGATAAAGAGTTGTCTCTATCATGGTTCACAAGAGACTACCATTTACTTTAAACAGCATGGTAACAGACCCAGAAGGCCGCTACATCATTATTCAGGCAACAATCTTTAACAAATTATATACAATCATTAATCTGTATGCCCCTAATAATGATGATCCAGCCTTCTTTCACACAATCTTCTCTCTACTATCTAACCTGTCAGACAGCTCGACAACTATAATTGGAGGAGACTTTAACACAGTCCTAAATGGTTCATTAGACCGATCTAGTAACTCAGTACACACAAAGCAATCACAATCGGCTAAGGTAATACAGGAATATATGGATGATTTTGGGCTTGGCGATGGCTGGAGACTCAAATACCCATCGAAGAGGGAATATACTTTCTTCTCTCCTGTGCATCGCTCATTTTCAAGAATTGACTTTTTTCTATTAAATAACTCCATTTAACAAAAAATTACCACAAAAATACACCCGATCATTATCAGCGACCATGCACCAATATCACTCAATCTGCAAATAGAAACCACCCATAAACGGCCCCCAACATGGCGCTTTAATATCTCTTTACTTAAAGACCCAGACTTTGACAAAATGGTGAGACGGGAGTGGGCAAACTTCCTTGAAGACAATGACTCTCCAAATTTATCTCTATCTTTAATATGGGAAACTGGGAAGGCAGTAATCAGAGGAAAAATTATATCATACTCCTCCTACAAGAAGAAACAGGAATTGCAAGCAGAAAAAAACATTGAGGAAAAAATTAAACGACTAACACAGGAATATGCAAACAATCCAAGTGATCAAGTATGGACCCAATTACAGTGTACAAAATCGCAACTGGACAATATTCTATCAAAGAAAACTGAATTTATCATACAGCAACTAAGATATAATGATTTTGAACAAAGTAACAAATCAGGAAAATTTTTGGCTAATCAGCTCTAGTGCAATAAAGAAAAATCTCTGATACCAACAATCCAGGGGCTGTCCGGAAATTACACACAATCTCCTCAGGAGATCAATCAGATTTTCTATTCTTTCTACCACAACTTATATTCAACAGTAAACAATCCAAACCCAGAAGATATTCAGGCTTTTCTCGATAACCTAAATTTACCTCAGTTATCCACGGAACACAGAAATATGTTAGACGCCCCCCTGACTATTAATGACCTGCAGAGTGCATTAGACAAAATGTCAACAGGTAAGGCTCCAGGTCCAGACGGTTTTCCTGCCGAATTTATAAAACATTTCTGGACAATATTAGCACCACTTTTCATCAGGACAGTGACAGAGATCAAAAAGAACGGAGGTATAAGACCTCACATGAATACAGCAGCAATCAAATTATTACTAAAGCCAGACAAAGACCCCACACTTCCTTCTAGCTACCATCCTCTATCACTAATCAACAGTGATATCAAAATTATCTCAAAGGCACTTGCTTCTAGACTGGAGAAAATAATCGCATCAATAATTCATAATGGTCAAACGGGCTTCATTAATGGCAGACACTCGAGTAATAATGTCAGAAGAGTTCTTAATCTGATAAGTAAAGTACAACGCGTTAATACAAAAGCAATTATTCTGTCACTTGATGCAGAAAAAGCCTTCGACAAGGTCAACTGGTCCTTCCTATTTGCCACCCTGAGTGGATTTGGCTTTGGAGAGTCATTTATCCAGTGGGTATCAGCCTTATATAATTCCCCTAAGGCCACAGTCACCACCAACAGGATCACATCTAAAAGCTTCATTTTGCAGAGAGGAACCAGACAAGGGTGCCCACTCTCACCTCTACTGTTTGCAATATTCATTGAACCATTGGCTATGGCAGTCCGTCGGCACAGCAAGATCATAGGTATCCATTCCGCCAATTCAGAGCGTAAAATTAATTTATACGCCGACGACATTTTACTTTATCTACAAGAACCGAAATCGTCTTTACATGAAGTATTTAATCTCATAACAAATTTTTCTAAACTTTCGGACTACTCCATCAACTGGTCCAAATCGACAATACTGCCAATAATGGAGAACTCTTGGAATCCTGCAGACCAAAAATTTTCTCTTCGTGTGGGCAACATAAGATATCTTGGCATAAATATTTCACCCAAACTATCAGACCTGGTCCACCTGAACCTGCTGCTAGATAAGATCTGTGGTGACCTGAAGCGCTGGAATAATCTTCCCATCTCCCTCCTGGGACGAATAGCCACAGTTAAAATGAAAATTCTACTATTCTACTATTTTTTTTCCATGATTCCCTTCACACCCACATTGAAATGGTTCCTGTCATTAGATTCTGCAATTATAAAATTCTACTCAAAGAACAAAACAGCAAAAATTAGCCTAAGCACCCTTCAGAAAAACAAATTGGAAGGGGGACTGGACGCTCCTAACTTTAAACTTTACTATTTAGCGAACCAGCTACAATACCTATTGAAATGGTTATATCCTAACGAAGACTACAACTCCTGGCTTGAACTAGAACAGGCGGACTGCAACAATATAAAACTCTCTGACCTCCCGTTTATCACCACTACACTCAGACGTCATAACTGTTTTAAGAACCCAATGATTGCTTCCACCTTATCAGCCTGGTGGAAAACACTAGAAATCACAAACTCTCCGATAGAACCTTGCTTGCTCTCTCCAATTTGGCACAACCCGGATTTTGAAATTAACAAAAGACCTCTCCATTTTAGCACATGGGAGATGAAGGGAGTAACTCATCTCCATCACCTTTTCCAAGACAATATACTTATGACATACACAAACATATTTCAAACTTTTGAAATAAGAAATGGAAATTTTCTACAATATTTACAATTGATAAAAACAATCAAGAGGAGAATTCCAGTGCCTCAGGACACTTTGCAGCCACCAGAATTTGTCAAACATATTACAAAGCTTTCTCCGAGTAATAAGAAGAACCTTTCTAAGATTTATAAACTACTGTCAAAGACCAGTTCTATACATTTACCAATTTTAAAATGGGAAAAGAGCTGGGTGTATCACCGGACCCTGACTTCTGGACTCAGATATGCAAAAATACATTTAAGATGACAAGACACACTAATATACAACTTATCCAATTTAAAGTACTCCACAGAACACACATCACCCAACAAAAGATGAATAGAATGGGCTTTAGTCAATCTGACGCATGCACTCAGTGTACTCAGAACACTGCTGACACCTACTTTCATGCACTCTGGTTATGTTCACCCGTCCAGCAATTTTGGTCAACAGTCACTCAAAAACTCTCCTCCATTTTGGACTGCAGGATCCCATTATCTCCCAACCTGTGCTTAATTGGTGACCTGATGACAATTGACCTCCCAAACAGCCACTGCAACTCTCTTCTTGTAGCTCTTGCCATCGCCAAGAAAACAATCCTAGTCAATTGGAAAGATAAACAGACCCTCAACATCAACCATTGGCTGAATCTCCTTGTAGAACATATTTCGCTGGAGAAAATATCTGCTGGCCACAGAAACCAATTAACATACTTTACAAAAAAATGGTCACCATTTATTCACTCACTAAACGTGTCTGTATAGTGCCACTCAGCCTGTGAGCATATGCCACCTGTACATATAAATATTACAACTCAAGAAAGACTGTTGTGTAATATGTAACGGGTTTCTGTTAATGATGTAACCCCTAATCCCTCTATCTCTCTCACCACAATATACCACAGCGGTTCATCAGAACTCAAGATCTTAAGCATGTGTTAGGTGCACCTTCTCCCCCTTGAATCCGGGCCTGCTCCCTGGCTCTGTGGGGGATCGCGGGGCCGGGCAATTTCCCCTGAGGGCGGGTGCGTCTGGACTGCTCGCCCTGTGTGCCTGGGGGGGGCGGGGTGTCCTTGTGCTCCCTGTGCCTGGGGTGGCGTGGCCGGCCCCCCTGGGGGGGCTCCTCCCCCCCCCCTCCCCCCCCTTCGCTCCGCTCCCGCCCTTCCCCCTCCCTCCTCCCTCCCGCCTCTCCCTGTCCCTCCCTGCTCCTCTCTCCCGGCCTCGGGCGGGCCCGGGGTGGGGGCTGGGGGCTGCCCGCGGGGGGTGTTCTGGTGCTGCGCAGTGTGGGCCTGCCCGTTTGTGTGCGGCCGGCGGTGGGGGGCGGGTCGGATGGGCTGGGGGTCCGGCTTTGGGTCTGTGGTGGTCTGGTGGGGTACTGGCGGGGTTGCGGGTTGGCCTGTGCTTCTGCGCATCGGGGTTCGGGGGGGCTGGGTGGGGCCCGTCGTCCGTGCACCCTGGTGGCGCGCCTCATCCTTCTGCTGGGGGTCGATTTGCTGCGGGCGGTGTGGCCCAGGTTGGGACCATTGCGGGGGCCTGACGCTGCAGTTGCTTGTGGGGTGGGGTGGGGTTGGGTGGGGGCCCATTGGGTTTCCTTGGGGCCCGCCTGGCCCGCTGTCCATGGGCACTGGGGGCCTCGCGGCGCCGGGGTCTGGTTGGCGCCACCTTCTAGCCCCTCCCATCCATCTCTCCAGCCCTCGGGCCGGGCCTACACTGGCCTGGCCTCCTAAACCACATTTAGTTCACTCACCACACATTCCACAGTTTTAATGCACCACATACACTCACTCTTCGAGGTGCAGACCACTGATGGATTGGGGGGCTTCATGATGGGGCAGGCTATGGGACAGTGGTGTCCGGTAGCCCTCCATGCTGCCCCCTGGCCCATCCTTATCTGCTCTCCAATTTTAAAGCACCACATACACCTACATCTTGTGGGACAGATGGGAACAGGTTCCAGGTGCTTATGGCTGCATGGGCTGCAGGACAGCAGTGTGCTGTAGCCATCAGCCTTGCCCCCACCTGTCTCCTATGTCCCTCAATTTTAATGCACCACATCACACTTATGGGCACTCACATTCACATTCACGGTGTAGGGTCACGGTCCGCGTCGGGTCGTGGGTGGGTGGCCCCTCCTGCCCCGCCTGTCTGGGGCGTGTCTCTGGCTCTCTGGGGGTGCCACCCATTGCCGCCCCGGGTCCCTGGGCCTGCGTGGTGTCCTGCGGCCTCTGCGGCTCCCTGGTCTTGGGGTCTGGGCACTCCTGCGGTCTTGGGGTGCCATTCTGCCCCCCTTCCCCTGCAGGGCTGGCCCTGGACCCTGGTGATGGTTTTCATAAACACATTGGGAGGGTTCAAATACACGCATGCATGTTTGATACTTCAGCTCCGTGACGCATCGCAAAGAACCGATGGGATCACTCCAAAGGGGCCCACTTGCGTCTCAAACCTACCACACCGCGCTGGCAGCTCTTCTCTACAATCAGGCTTTCCCCCTCCACCAAGACTCTCACATCTTTGGTGTTCAGTATAGACTTTTCTTTTGTTTTTGTTTTTCAGTACAGTATAGTAGACATGTATATGTTTATTTTTGATAATCTGCATGGAGCACAACCACCTCATGGCCACAATACATCAGCTACACTGCCTGTTTCTCCTCTGTTTTTTTGTTTGTTTGTTTATTTGTTTGTTTGTTTTTCTTCCTTCTTCTCCGCATGCACTGTCACTATACAACTCAGGACTTAAGCACCTGCCCCCTCCCCCTTGCTTGTTTCCTTACTTCCCCCTTGACACACTTTGGTGTATCACGGCCCTCTCTGACTCATATTAGGAAGTTTTTCCAATAAAGGCTGTTAGGCTAGTCTCCAGGGAGGGTGGGTGACAGTCACAACCACGCATTATGGGTATAAAATACTTGACTGCAAGATTAACAGTGCATCAATCTTCACAAGACACTTACACCCTTTTGTGGCGCTAAGCTATGAAGACCAATGCAGACAAGTTGTGAAGAAAAAAAAAAAAAAAAAAGGAATTTGGTACCTGAAACCACCCAGACAATTCCTCCGGAAGGCGGGCAGCCGCTGCCACACCTTCTGGTCCCAAAAACATGTCTTCACTTGTGACTAGACATGGTTTCTTGTTAATTACTGCGTCCCAGTACTCCTGGTAATCTACATGAGCCAAATCTTTGTCATACATGTGTGTGCAGTGCAGTGGCAGAGTGGGAGTATGTGCTGTGTCATAGTGAAGTTGAATCCACACCTCCCATTCAGTCCATGCCTGTTTGAGGTGTGATTCTACTGGTGTTAGCTGGAGCCAGTAGGCAAGTGCTTGTCGTTTTTCTGTCGTGTCCTGGGGAAGCTGTGGCATCATGTGCTGTGGGGGTTCGTCAGGGAAATCCAAAATACAGTCCATCTTGGGTGCACATGATTTTCCCTTTTAAGGAGCACAGAATGTCTCTTCCTAACAGGTTTACTGGGGTATGAGCTGAGTATAGCAAGGGTGCGCATATAACTTTGCCTGCAATGAGCATTGGAACAGGTTCCGTCAATGGTATGACTTGTGATTTCCCAGAAAAGCCTATTGTCTTTATAGATGACGTGGAGAGGGGGAACCTGGAACCTTCTTTTCCAATGCACGAATATATAGCTTCTGTGTCTACCATGAAAGGGTATTCACGGTCGTGAATGACAACAGGTATGACTGGTTCATCTTGTGACTGCAGTGATATTGCTGGTGACATTAGTTCCCCTTCAGGCTTCTCTGGGCACCCCTACCAGGGGCGTCCCTGCTCCGTGTTAGGCCAGTTTTGTGCTGGGCCGTCCCATGGATTACTAGGACAGTGGGCCCGTATGGTAAATGGACCTGCATTTGTATAGCGCCTTTCTAGTCATCTAGTGACCACTCAAAGCGCTTTTTACACTACGAGTCACGTTCACCCATTCACACACACATTCATACACTGGTGGCCGAGGCTACCATACAAGGTGCCACCTGCTACTCAGTTTTAACACACTCACACACCGATGGAACAGCCATCGGGAGCAATTTGGGGTTCAGTATCTTGCTCAAGGATACTTCGACATGCAGCCTGGAGGAGCCTGGGATCGAACCGCTGATCTTTCGATTGGTGGACGACCCGCTCTACCTCTGAGCCACAGCCGCCCCATATATGTATATACGTATATGGCCTGGTTGACCACGCCCCCAGCACAGGTTATCAGGTGGAGCCGGATTAGCTCCTGGATAACCTGTACCCATGTCTGGGCGGGCCTGGTTGCTGGTTGGGCGCGGTTTGCTGGAACACGTGCTGGTTTCCTGATATGTAATTTCTGCCCCCCTTCCAGCCTCCCCGAAACGTTGTATCTCCTCTGGTTCCATCTCGGCCCCGCCCCCTTTGGGGCCGCTGGTTGCTGCCGCCTCTTGGTGCTTGCTGCTGGTAATAGTAATGGTAATGCGTGGTATTGGCAGAACTGTCATTCCCCGTTGTGTTTGGGTCTGTGGGGGTTGGCTGCGGAGGCACCTGGGGCTGGACCGCCTGGGGAGCTGCTTGGTTTGCCATTACCATGGGGGCCTGAACTTTGTTTTTTTCTTTCTCTTTTCCCTTTTTGACCAGCTTACTTAGCTCTCCCAGCTGTAACTGTGTCAGCTTGTTGGCTAGCTGTTTACTGTCCTCTTCCATTTTCTTTTTGTCTTTTCTGTAGAGCTCCACATGATGGATAATATGTTCTGAAAACAGTGGCCAGTCCATTTTCATCAATCCTACCACACCCTCTAGGCGTCGCTGCACATCTTCTGGCATGGCTTTTTTAACCATCATTTTAAACAAGCTCTGAGTCGTTTTATTAGCATTCCATGCTTCCCCTGTCTCTTCCTTCCACCTTTTCTGGAAGCTGTGTAGGAACTTGGAGGGACACTCATCCTCCCCCATGGTCTCTCCTTCCAACTTGGATGGGTCTCTTTTTGCTGGGTAGTGCACTCTCAGTTGCTGCCACACCCGGGAACGGTAGTCTCCAAAATTCACCCCATCATGTACATTGGTTCCGATGACTGTACCTAATTGAGCGTCCGTGAATATCTCCTTGGTGGTTTGTTTTCCTGCCACATAGGTGAGTATAGCTTTGATATCTCCCACAGCCAGCTGTATACCTGCTGTGGTTTCTTCTAAAGCCATGATCCATTTATTGGCCCCATCAGTAAGCACTGGTAGACGTTCCGCCAGGCCTATCATGTCCATGAAGGGCCAGGGCTCATACTGTTTTCTTCCACTAGTTTTTGTTATAATGGGGCACATGGGGGAACTTTCGCTGTCTTCATCTGATAGGTCCACCAGTTGATCACCTACTGTTTTCCCGTTTCTTAATGTCATGCCAACTTGGTTTTGGCTTCTTCTGTCTGTTTTCTGTCCTTTGTCAGTGGCCTGTACTTCCTCTGACCGTGCTCTAGCGGTCTCCATAGTGCCTTGGAGTGTCAGAGTTATATGCTCTGTTGTGGGGCTAACTTGGGGTTCTCTCTGTCTCTGCTGAGAAGCCCTGTGCTCCTCCAGCCGCTCCTCCAATTTATCCAACTCCTGAGTCATATGCCACACCCTGTCCTCAGCCCTCTGGGCGGCTCGTTCCAACTGCCGGAATACCTGTTGGTCATGGGTGTCGACCGGTGATGCTTCCCTTGAGGCCCTTTTCTCGGGACCCCCGCACCCATTGGATGATTCATCTTTCATTTTCTGACCTGGGTGAGGTGTGGGGTCGATGGTGGCCACCTCTTGACGCTCTTTCTCCTGGCAAACTCGACGGTTCTCCATCTCTTGCTCTAGCCATTTTTGCAATTCTCGTTCCTGCAGGGCACTCAAGGGCCTGGATTGTGGTGCCAGCCCTTCCTCCTTTTTCCTTTGTGATACTGCTGTGGGGGACCTGGATTCCCCAAAAAGGAGGCTTGAGCAGCTTGAATGGTGAGCAGACTTTTTCATAGGGAGGCTCGCATAGCTCGAATGGAGGGACTCGTATCCGTCGCCTCGGCTTTCCATTCCTTTTGTGCGCTCACCTCTCTCTGGGGGATGTGTCTTCCGCACTGGCGAGGTCTGTCATCTCCAGATCGATTGGTTGCTCAGCATCTCTTCCCTTCTTGCCCTTATGTGCCTTGGTGTATAATTCAAAGTCAGTTGCTTCTGTGTCCCTGTCTTCATCCGACGAGCCGGTAACTTTTTCCGTGGTCCTTGCTGTTTCTTTTTCTTGGCCTCTTGCTTAGTATTTTTAGTTAAGGTCACTGTGAATTTCCCTTGTAATTGACCCTCCATCTCCATGGCTTTTGCATCTCTTAGTGGATATTGGCCTATTATTGGCTGTGTTGGCTCCTGTGGGTATGGGGGCGGTGGTGGTGTCGGCATCACGGGAGCTGTAAGCATGACTTCTGTTCCTGATCCTGGTGTTCTTTTTTCTTTTCCTCCAGCTGCACCATCTGTTTTCTTCCTCCTGCTTGTCTGAACCATCCTAACACTTCCCTCTCCTTAGCTCTCTTGTTCTTTATCTTATAGCTGGCTTTGATATCTCTGGCTTCAATGTATCTTAATTCTGACTCCACTTCATCACAGCATGCTAGACTGAAGATACCTTCCATTGGCCAATGATTTTTCCCTGATGTTCTTTTGTGCCATTTGCTCGCACATTATGTAATGCGTTTCACTCGACTTGGGTGTTGCTGCATTACTACCTCCACTGGGGTTAAGACCCCTATTTCCATCTTTCCCTGGTTGGCTCCCATGGAGCCTTGTTTGGCTCCGCTAATTCTTGGGATCTCTGGCTGTTCGTCTGTTTCTTTTGTGCGTATTAATACTATGATTTTCCCTTCTGTTATGGCAGTTTTATATTTCTTCTCTCTATATGGGTTGTACTCTAATTTGTGTGACCCGTCCCCTTGGGAGACTTGGGTTAGACACCCAGATTTACCTGTTTCCCACTCAACTTTTCTGGGCACGACAACAATTTGCAGCCGTGGAGCGTATCTCACCCCGTCTTGGCCTCGTATACTTATCTGGTGCAGAGGCAGTGAAGCTACTGGTCCGTTCTTATAATTATCACACAAGCTCTGCAATAGAGGGTTTAGTGAATAAGGGACCCACAGTCTGCGCAAAATCTCTTCCCACGGGGCACCTGGAAACTCTTCTTTTACTTTTTTCAAGTAGGTGAATTTAGTGATTTGCCAGAGTTTCTGCTTAATTTCCTGCTCGTCCTGCCAATGCTCAGCCCCCTCGTTATCTACATAGGTTCCTTCCAACCAAAAGTGTGTACGTATCCCTTTATATTCTACAGGACCCTCTGTACTGCAGTGTTCTTCTTCTATGATCTCATCTCCACTATCGTCTCCCACTTCCATCTATTTTAGAACTCCTTTTTCCTTTTTCCTTTCTCTCTGATCTCACCTCGTTAAAGTTTATTACAACGGTGAAGCTTATGTACTTGATTTATTGGTTAGGTCTTTTCTACTGTCTACATCTCACCCCCCTCCTTATGTCTGTTAGGTTAGTCATCTAGTAATTCATCAGTCTTTTTACATTTACTTTTTATTCAACACTTTACTGTATTTACAACTACTGTTCACATCTTTGTTTTACACTTTACTGTATTTACAACAATCTTTATATGTTACACTTTGATATGATACAACTTTATATACTGATCGATCTGCTGACTGTTTTCTTTTATTGTTTAACTCTTTGGCACTCTGCCCATTCAGTCCTGTCCTCCCTACACAACACTCCTGCCCTTTCAAGCTTAAAGGAATGTTGGCAAGGTTGACAGCGGTATCTGCAGATATGCTCTCATGTATTTAAATTTTTACTTTCTCTTTTCTCTCTTAGCTTGGCATTCCACCTGCGCGGACCTGCCGTCCGACACAACACCCCCGCCTCTTCAAGCTTAAAGGGGTGCCAGTAAGATAGGCAGCGGTAACTGCGAATATGCTTTGTATATCTCTTTCCTCTTTTCTTACTCTGTTTCTTTCTCTTTTACCGGTTATTTTCTCTTCCCTGTATAACTCTTACAGGTTTCTTCTACACTTGTGCACCTCTTATGTTTGTTTTTCTTCTTAATACTTTAAATACTCTATCTTTTGTTACCTTTGTTACCATACATTTAACACACACACATACACTCTTTCCGCTCCAAGATCACACTTATTGCACCAGACTCAACCATCTCCAGTGATGTTAGTTGTATCTCAATAATGCCCTTAATTAGTTCCTTAATCAATCAGCACACCACAATTAGGTTCTTAGCGGAGGGAAATTTGCCAAATACCTTTGACCTGGGCGGCCCCAGCACTGCACCCCAGACACACCCGGTTTAGGCAGAAAAAGGCTCTGCTTACCTTATTTTGGTGGCCACCTGTATGTCTGGCGTGCAGCCCAGTGCTCCGGTCTCCGGTTCTGACTTCCCCTCCCTCCTGGCTGGCTCGCCACTTGTAGAAGCGAAAATCAGGGCCTGGAAGTGGGCCAGATGGCTCCCAACTTCGTCTTCTACTTCTCCTGCAGACTGTCCTCTGAGTTGATTTAGTATCTTAGGTTCAGTTGGCTGACACTTAGAGAAACACTGGAGTCAAATAGAATCTGGTGCAATCGAGTTTAATGTGTTCACAAGTATTAACACATACAACTCAATGAGTCAGGCTCCGGAGCAAGACTGAAGTTTCACTCTCTGTGCTCTCCCTTTTATGCTGGTGAAGATTCAAGTGAATCTCCACCCTTTTCCTTTAGTCCTTCCTACCTGCATTCGAATCTATTGGTGGCAGGTCTTTTTCTTTTTAGCCCTTTTCCATCTGGTCGAAATCTATTGGTGGCAGGCCCCTTGGGCCCTTATCCAAACATGACCTAGGCCTGGAAATCCCCAAATTCTCCCACCATTAGATTCGAGCCTGGTTTCACTTTATTTTTTAAAAACATATTAAACCTGGGGATTTTCTCTATACAATCCCCTGTGCCTTCATGCAATGTGTCTTAGAGTGTGTGTCATGCAATACAAATGTTTAAGTGTGTGTGTGTGTGTGTGTGTGTGTGTGTGTTATTAGTAAACAGTACATGGTGTGGTATATGTGTGCTCTTCAATGTGAACCTTGTGTTATGAATACATAGACTTGTATAACAGTGTTTTATCACACATAGATGCATAACAAAAAGTTTTATAGGAACTTATACATAAAACATTGTTATATGAACTTTTACTCTTAATCAACTTATGCAGTATAACACCTTTACCTGATTAAAGATTAAATCTTACACTACGGTGGGACACCAGCTGATGGCCACCATTGCGGAGATGCTCCCACCCTGCTGCAGATTACAATTAAGGTACCTTAGTTATTTGACCCTTGGAAAAATTCCTAAACCTTATGCTACACACTGGGACATGAATAACTTTAATATATTTCGAGATTTATTCTTAAACGACCCATGTACACTATACACAATACAGTTTGAATATTTTATTTTGCTTTAAAGGTGTACTTTGGGTCCTATAAAGTATAATGTTGATATCGGTTAAGTTATTTCTCTCTAAATGAAATAACTGTTTCCTCTTTTCTTTTTTCTCTCTTTTTTTTTTACTGTTTACTGTTCTACGTCCATAATTTATTAGAGGGATACAGGACAGGTTTATATTAATGTAGACTACTCCTATCTATTTGTTTGGTTGCTCGTCTTTGCTGTAGTTTTGGTGAAAGCATTAATGAGCTGCGAAACATAAAGATGAACAGGAACCTCTGTAAGCAGGTTATCTGTAAGGTTGCACAACCGGAAGACGTATTGTCAAAATGGGTTTTTGCAGCTTGACTCAATTGGGGAGACAAGTGTAGGGGTAAATGTTTATATGTGTTATTTTATGTGTATTTTCATTTCATTTTTTGTTTTTTAGGGGGTACATTTTTATTTTGAGAATTATCAAAGCCACTGCATTGTGCTGGAGTATAGGTTATTTATAAATTTGTGGTGTGATAGAACAGAGTACAACATGACTGTACTTATTTCTAATGATGAACACGGTTAAATTTATAACATTCAATATTAAAGGCCTGAATATCCCAATTAAAAGAAAAAAAGGTTTACTCATACCTGAAGAAACTTGATGCGGATATTGTGTACTTACAAGAAACACACCTCTCAGAGAATGAACATAAGAAACTTAAGAGAGAGTGGGTTGGTCAGGTGTTTGCTTCATCCTAAAATACTAAATCAAGAGGAACCGCAATCCTTATAAATAAAAATATCCCTTTTACAGCTACTAAAACGATATTTGACTCCATGGGCAGATTTGTGCTTGTTCAAGGGCACATGTACTCTGAATCTTGGTCATTATTGAATATTTACACCCCCAATCTTGACGATCCGTCATTTGTTCAAAATATCTTTTTTCCAAATTGCATAAACATCAGGAATTCATTTAATTGGAGGTGATTTTAATTTTTGCCTAGACACAGTTCTGGATAGATCTTCTGATAAGCCACTTTCTCTCTCTAAAGCTGCTAAACTAACAATTTCGATTATGAGAGACCTAAATTTGACAGACGCTTGGAGATGTCTACATCCTGGAGACAGGGATTATTGTTTTTATTCACACCCTCATGGCACTCACACACGTATAGATAATTTTTTGCTTTCCACTCAGGTATGCCATAGAGTGTTGGATACGCAATACTTACCTCATTTGTTGAGCGATCATTCCCCCCTAACTTTGTCTATTTTTATGCCTAATAAAGTAAAAATTTCCTATAGATGGAGATTTAATTCTATGCTTCTTAAAGGGCCAGTGTGTTACATTGGCATATTTGGCATGGTTTATTGTCAATCTGAATCTGAATCTGAATCTGAATATTCTACCCATTAATATGTTTATATAAGTGTATAATCGCTATAAAATGAAATTCGTTTGGTTTTCGTAGCCTTATAATTATGCTTTTATATATATATATATAGCAAGGGCCTTGCTTTAGAGAGGTCGCCATCTTGTGCCACAATGTATGTACGGCAGACCGAGCGGACAATCCAGCCAGCCAGAGAACGCGTTTCGCGTGTATAAATGAACCACCGAAGACTGCGGAAAGAAGGAAGAAGGAGGAGGAAACAGCAGAGAGTGTTAGTAGTTCGTAGATAGAGAGTAGTGAAAAGTGTTTTTAGTTATAAAGTTTGCAAATGAACCATACTTACCACGCAACAGGAGAGAATGAAACCGAACCGTCATCTGCGAGGAAAAGAAGACGCAACTTCACTCCTTGTGATGCACTCTCTGCGGCGCTTTTCCTCCTGATGATACAGTACAGGCCAAAAGTTTGGACACACCTTCTCATTCAATGCATTTTCTTTATTTTCATGACTATTTACATTGTAGATTCTCACTGAAGGCTTCAAAACTATGAATGAACACATGTGGAGTTATGTACTTAACAAAAAAAGGTGAAATAACTGAAAACATGTTTTATATTCTAGTTTCTTCAAAATAGCCACCCTTTGCTCTGATTACTGCTTTGCACACTCTTGGCATTCTCTCCATGAGCTTCAAGAGGTAGTCACCTGAAATGGTTTCCACTTCACAGGTGTGCCTTATCAGGGTTAATTAGTGGAATTTCTTGCTTTATCAATGGGGTTGGGACCATCAGTTGTGTTGTGCAGAAGTCAGGTTAATACACAGCCGACAGCCCTATTGGACAACTGTTAAAATTCATATTATGGCAAGAACCAATCAGCTAACTAAAGAAAAACCAGTGGCCATCATTACTTTAAGAAATGAAGGTCAGTCAGTCCGGAAAATTGCAAAAACTTTAAATGTGTCCCCAAGCGGAGTCGCAAAAACCATCAAGCGCTACAACGAAACTGGCACACATGAGGACCGACCCAGGAAAGGAAGACCGAGAGTCACCTCTGCTTCTGAGGATAAGTTCATCCGAGTCACCAGCCTCAGAAATCGCAAGTTAACAGCAGCTCAGATCAGAGACCAGATGAATGCCACACAGAGTTCTAGCAGCAGACCCATCTCTAGAACAACTGTTAAGAGGAGACTGCGCGAATCAGGCCTTCATGGTCAAATAGCTGCTAGGAAACCACTGCTAAGGAGAGGCAACAAGCAGAAGAGATTTGTTTGGGCCAAGAAACACAAGGAATGGACATTAGACCAGTGGAAATCTGTGCTTTGGTCTGATGAGTCCAAATTTGAGATCTTTGGTTCCAACCGCCGTGTCTTTGTGAGACGCAGAAAAGGTGAACGGATGGATTCCACATGCCTGGTTCCCACTGTGAAGCATGGAGGAGGAGGTGTGATGGTGTGGGGTGTTTTGCTGGTGACACTGTTGGGGATTTATTCAAAATTGAAGGCACACTGAACCAGCATGGCTACCACAGCATCCTGCAGCGACATGCCATCCCATCCGGTTTGCGTTTAGTTGGACGATCATTTATTTTTCAACAGGACAATGACCCCAAACACACCTCCAGGCTGTGTAAGGGCTATTTGACCAAGAAGGAGAGTGATGGAGTGCTGCGGCAGATGACCTGGCCTCCACAGTCACCGGACCTGAATCTAATCAAGATGGTTTGGGGTGAGCTGGACCGCAGAGTGAAGGCAAAGGGGCCAACAAGTGCTAAACACCTCTGGGAACTCCTTCAAGACTGTTGGAAAACCATTTCAGGTGACTACCTCTTGAAGCTCATCGAGAGAATGCCAAGAGTGTGCAAAGCAGTAATTAGAGCGAAGGGTGGCTATTTTGAAGAAACTAGAATATAAAACATGTTTTCAGTTATTTCACCTTTTTTTGTTAAGTACATAAGTCCACATATGTTCATTCATAATTTTGATGCCTTCAGTGAGAATCTACAATGTAAATAGTCATGAAAATAAAGAAAACGCATTGAATGAGAAGGTGTGTCCAAACTTTTGGCCTGTACTGTATATCTCCCCAACGATGGTAGCAGTAGCACCAAATCCCATTCTGTGCATTCAGCCTCTCTTCTCATCCACTCAGCATCAAACACATGGAGTTCCTCATCTGTATGCTCCAGCTAAAACAGGTATGGCTCTGGGTCTGTGTCCGCTACAAGAAACTCTTCAAAATCGTGTTCAAAGTCATCCATTGCAGCTACTATAGTCCGGAGATATTGCTAGGCTAAATCAACAGCTGAGCTCTGTTTACCAGCTACGCTGTCAGTCAGTGTGTGGGCTGGAGATTGGTGGAGCAGAGAGGGAGGGGGTGCCCACTCGGTATGGTAAATAAATATGTGTTATGAAGTGTGTGCGTTACGCTAGAAGTGTTGGAGTGCTCAAATAAACTGACCTTTTTCCCTGAACGCTCCTCTGGTCTCCTGCTCGTGAGGGATTCATTACAATATCGTAACATGGTTTAGATTTCTAAATAAATATTCACCTCGTCGCTAGATAGACCTACTCCTGAAAAACTTGTGCGCAAGGCTTTTTGTCCCTACGAGGCCGTCGTCATTTACCTGACGGAAGGGGTGAGCAAGTGAGCCCTGCAATCTAGAATTTGACCACTTATGTCACTGTTTTCAGCCCATTTTACACACTGGCCCTTTAAGCGACCAGACTTTTGTGCCTTTATTAGAGAACAGATAAATTTTTTTACATTAACAAATAGACATTCGGCCCCAAATATTTTCACTTTCTGGGATGCGCTTAAGGCTTATCTAAGAGGGCAAATTATGTCTTTTACAAAGGGATTACAAAAGAAAAATTGTGCTGAGCTTGACTCTCTCGAATCTGAAATTCAAACACTTGAAAAAAATTATCAAAGAACTTCAAATAAAGACTTATATAGAATTCTGATGAACAAAAAAATCAAATACAATAATCTGAATACATATCAAACTGAGAAATCTATTATAAGGTCAGTTAATTTACCATGTTTGGCTGTGAAGGATAAAGAATTTATGAGTAAACCATTCTCAGTATCGGAACTAATGGAAGCTATCAAATTGTTACCTTCAAACAAATCTCCTGGGGAGGATGGTTTCCCCCCGGAGTTTTTCCAGGAATTTAAAGATGTCCTAGTGCCACACTTAATGGAAGTCTTTGAACTAGCAAGGACAGAAAAACAATTCCCTCAATCGTTCTATCAGGCCACCATATCAGTTATTCATAAAACAGGGAAAGACCCATTAAAATGTGCTTCATATAGGCCGATTTCCTTCTTAAATACCGATTATAAACTTGTAACGAAAATGATATCCAAGAGACTGGAAAGAATACTTCCTCATCTCATTAACCCTGACCAAACTGGATTTATAATTAATAGGCTTTCATCTAATAATTTAAGACACTTCTTTGATATTATCCATTTTGCTCAGAAAAAAAAACAACCTAGTATTGCTTTCTCTCTTGATGCAGAGAAGGCCTTCGATCGGCTGGAATGGCCTTACCTTTTCCAAGCACTTGAGAAATTCGGTTTTGATAAGTACTTTATTGACTTAATAAAATCCTTGTATAGGTCTCCGAAAGCCAGGATTGCAGTTAATGGGATTACCTCAGACTCTTTTACCATCTTTAGAGGCAACAGACAGGGATGCCCAATTAGCCCCGCCCTTTTTGTGCTTGCCATAGAACCTCTGGCCGAGGCCATTAGAGCAGACCCCAGTATATGCAGTTTTCAAACTGGATCCTTTTTACATAAATTGTCACTTTTTGCTGATGATATTGTTCTTTTTCTAACAAATATTGAAAGTTCTCTCTCCCATTTAGTAGATGTGTTGAATTTGTACAGCTCTCTTTCAGGTTACAAGATTAATCTTGATAAAAGTGAAATATTACCATTGTTAGAATTCAAATATGACAATATTCAACACAAATTTCCCTTCAAGTGGTCACCTAATGGGCTTAAATACCTGGGTATATCAGTGAGTAAGGATTTAAAGAATCTATATAGGCTTAACCTCTTGAATTTGTTACAGAGAGTAGAAGAAGATCTGAATAAGTGGTTTAACCTTCCTCTTACTCTGTTAGGACGAATTAATGTTATAAAAATGAATATTTTACCTAAATTTTTGTATGTGTTTCAATCTCTTCCAATTCATGTACCTTCTACATACTTTTCTTCATTGGATAAAATGATGAGAAGATTTATTTGGCGAGGTAAATCTCCAAGAATCTCACTTTAAACTATGCAAATACTTTAGACTTTACTTGCTGCACAATCTAGATTTTTGGCTCAGCTGTTTGATGGAGATCCTTCTGTCTCATGGCTGAATATTGAAAATCTGGACATAAAAGAGACCATCCCATCTGATGTTTTGTATAAATTGGATGAAAAGTCAGTTAGATCTATCACTAATAACCCTATCATTGTGCACTCAATCCAAACCTGGTCCAAAATACATAGAATGTTTGGGTGGGACAGTTTTCTATCTCCTAAGACCCCTTTATGGTGAAATAGACTTATTCCCATTTTTTGTCAGAACAGAAACTTTGAACAATGGTCTAAAAGGGGTATCACACACTTGGAACATTGCTATACAGATCGAATTTTTATGTCCTTCCAGCAGTTGAAGGAGAAATACCAACTGTCTGATTTTTTTAAAATATCTACAGTTGAGGGATTTCATAAGGGTTAACCTTAAAGGACGGTGGATTTTACCCAAGATGTCACCTATAGAACTAATTTTCCATGAAGGTCAACCAATGCTTAGAACCATCTCTAAGGTTTATGAACCCCTGTTACCTTTTTTACTAGTACCTGAATCGGAAAGATTTAGGCTTAGGTGGGAGAGGGACTTTGGCAAAGAAATTGATCCAGGATTGTGGAAAGATCTATGTAACAATGGTGTCACATGTACATTAAATTCAGGATATCCACCTTATTTTTCACGGAAACACGGAGCCAAAACAGAACGCAGCCAGCTTCCGTTTTTTTGTGCGACACTTCCGGTCCAGCACTCTTACCACTGTGTAAATGGGAATCGCCTTGTTGTTTACCTTGCTGAGTTTAGCTATATATATGTATATATCACATTTTTCACGTCACTTTTTCACCGTTTAGACTAATCTGATGTTTGTAAAGTCTATAAACACAGTGACTGAACAAACATTAGTATTTTCTCTGTGTGTAATTAATAACATGGTTATCGTAGATTAGCTGGGCTAACCGTTAGCCGTTAGCCGTGTCTGTAATAACTCACTAAACTCACAAAGTGGCCTGTGAAAAAAATATTTTCTCCAGCGGTTGTCTTAGTTACAACATGACTGAGCTAACTGGAGTAGTTTCATGTCGTATCCGACAACGGGAGGCTTTTAACAGATGACGATCCCGATGTTAGCTTTGCTGCTAGTGTTGACGTTAGCTGTCCCTGTCAGCTGCAGCCACTGATGCTTTCTAGACATCGTGATTTCCCAAAACTGAATAAATACCACACATAGCAACACAAAACTGCTTTGCTAGCTTAATCATGTTGTAACGGCTGGATGGTTGATGAGTACATGCTGATTCAGGTGCTATCAGAGCCAATCCGCGCATCACTATGGCTTAATAATCAACTCAGTCAATAAAAACAACCCGTCCTGTGTTAGGAGTCTATGTCGCTGACAGAAAGAAAGAAAGAAAAGGGAAAAAAGATAGAAAAGCAGCGTACACCTCACATATTTATTTCTCACAGTTGCGCACACATTTGGCTGGCATGCAGAAGCACCGTCTGTGTATCTGTGTGTCGAGGGTGTGAGCTGCAGCTTCAGCTGCTCAGGTAGAGAGGCTGTGTAGCCTGGTGTGTTTTTTCGCTGATTCGGTTCTGCAGGTTCTCTGCTGGTACACTGGAGACGGGGATCAAGCAGTTTGTCTCACTCGGGATAGATTGTGGTTTTTTGGTTCATAGTTTATGATTGACGTGCGATTTATTCACGTTTAGAGGGAATAAATTTCCGTTATAACGGAAACGTGGGCACAGTTATCTATACAAAATACACAGACTAACTAACTAACTAACTGATTGACTAACATTAACAACTGAAAATTGAAAAAAAAATAGCTTGCACCGTAAGGGAAAGCATGAGGAAAAGCGGCTGACCGGAAGTCACACACACAAAAACGGAAGTTGATCACTATTTAATTCCCTGTTTGAAAATAAGGTGGATTAATTCAGTTTAACTATTTACACCAGACTTATTTTAGTCCTTCTAAGCTACATAAGTTTAATTCCAGTGTTTCACCCCTGTTTCAGATGTGGTCAAGTGGAAGGCACCTTCTTTCACTCTACCTGGCAGTGTAGCAAATTACAGAGATTCTGGCAAGGGATTTGTGATGTTTTATCTGCAATTAATGGAATCAATTTTCCAATGGACCCTGAGGTATGCGTCTTGGGAAACTTCGTTCATTCTAATCTTATATGCAGCTACTCCATTAAGCTTGCTGAAATTTTATTGACAATTGCCAAAAAATGTGTTGCAGTGAAATGGAAGTCAGATCTCCCAGTGCCAATTGCACTGTGGCTCTCAGAAGTAAATAGGTGCATACCTCTACTAAAGATAACCTATTCTTTAAGAAACAGGATTAATGTATTTTATAAAATATGGCAACTCTTTATGAACTATGTAGAGAATCTCCCATCGTACATGATTGAATGATTTGTTTGTATAGTCTATTTCCTCCACACAAGTATTGTATAAAAATGTTTTGTGGCTAAAGCTAACGTATCGCTCAACTTTATCTATTACTTTTTTTTCTCTTTCTTTTTCTCCGTTTCTGTCTGTTTTATACACACAGTAGCTTAATTGTTTATTTAGTTTTGTCTTAGTTTATTTTATCTTATTGTCCAACTTATTTTTGTGATGTTAGCAAGGTATGAGTGTTTGTTTATGTGATTTGTGTTATAATTGAAAAATCAAAATAAAATTAAAAAAAAAAAATGAATGATGCTTTCTTTTGGCATGTCATTGTTCTTGTGACACCCAGTAATGTGTGGTTACATTGTGTGATGTGTGTGTGTCAATTATATATATTTATGTGTAAATTTAAAATTCTGTGTCAACTGAAGCAGCCAAGCTGTACATGCACTCAATGATCCTTTCTCACATGAATTACTGTCTAACAAGCTAGTTGCAAGCCAATTACACTACACTCAAGCCACTGCAGTTATTGTATAAACAGACGATAAAAATCTTAGATAAAAAGCCAAAACAACACCACCACTGTACAATCCTAAAGAAATATGGCCTTCTGAATTGGGAAAACATGATTAAGTATGTAAATATATGTCTTCTGTTCAAAATTATACATGGCTTAGCTCCTCCTCCTCTCCAATCTTTTCTTAAGATCAGAGCAAGTACAAATCAAATCACAAGGGGGGTTTCAAGAGGGGACTGTGTTGTTCCACTAAAGAAAAGCTCCTTTAGTCAGTCAGCATTTTCTGTTAAAGCCTCCCGAGAGTAGAACAACATCCCAACACATATTAGGGATGTCGGGACATATGTCATATTTAAATCTCTTTTAAAACAGTGGCTAATTAGTAACCAAATTTGTCAGCATTGAAAATTCTGTCAGCTGCTGCCACTTTGTTAATATCAGATGGTTATTTGGTCCCTGTGTCCTGTTCTATGTATGGCTTGTCCAATGTGAAATATCTTTTATGTTGTACCCTGTTTGTGCATAAGTGTTGTTTTGTATGCACTCTGGGCTAGTCACTCTGGTTCTGACTGATGTCTAACCAGCATGCTGCATGGAGGGTTGGCTTGCTTATGTCTTAAATACGTATTGTCTTGCATACATGTTTTTAACTGCTTTCTTGCTTGCATGTTTATTTGCTTGCTGTGAAGTTCGTTTTGTCCCTTGTGTTCTGTATTAATTGTAAGGCTGTCTTATGTTGTCTTGTTGTCAATTGTATGTTAATTTTAGCATTGTCATTATTACTTGTTGTTCACACACTAATCAATTTTAATTAGTTGTAGTTTATTGATCGGTGCTTTAAGATAAGACTGATGTTTGTTCCCTCAACATAGTTCTACTTTGTTTTATTTCAGGGAGCCTTTATAACACCTGGCCAGGGACAACAGATGAAAATTACCCTTTGGCTAAATCTGGCATATTTACAGAAATGTCTATTAATAATGCTCTGTCCCTTGAAATAAACAAATAAATAAAAATAAAAAAATAAAAAGGGGAACTTAATTTATATGCTTTGTAAAATTATATTATTATTAATTATAATTATTTTATTAGTCTTATTTTATTGTCTCCCAGGTGGGGCGGCTTGATGGGTCTAGCACTCAGCTCTCATCTTCAGACTGGCAGAAGCGAGAGAAAGAAGCACATTACCTGTTGCTCATCTCATGATTTTCCCTGTTGTTTACAGGTTAGTGCATAGTAAAATCACACACATGTGGTCTGTATAACTTCTGTACCATGTAAAGGTAAATACCACCATATGCTCTTTTTGTTATGATGTGTATTTTGTTTAGACTGAGGTTTTAAGGTAGCATAGCCAGAATGCTAATGCCGGAAGGCTAATGCTGTAACCGTGCACTTGCTTAGCTCCCCGCACATGGTGTAGCTGTGTGTAGCACTTAATGTTCATCATGTCTTGGTTCAGTGCTCCCTTGTCATGTTGTGTATAGATGCTCCTATTACATCTTACAAGTTAGTATATGAAAACTGTCGTGTGTATGCATTAAGTAACAGTTTTGAGTCTAAGGAGTGAAATGCTAACTTGCTAGCTCTGCCGTCTGTCTGTGGGATTTCCCACTGTGTTACTATGTTGTTAGCATCCTGCTAAGCGAGGACTAGCGTCCTGTTAGCCCGTCTATCTGGGAACCTTTTGCGCATAGTAGTGTATCTACTGAGGCAATAAGTAGAAAAACAAATAAGTTTGGAGACCAATGTATTTTTCTTTTGTGTACCTATGAAGAGTATACATGACTGTTTATAGTTTTGTTCATAAAATGTAAATTTAGATTATTTTATATTTTATTTTTATTTTATTTTATATTATTTTGTACTGAGTTTGTACTGGCACTGAGTGTGGGAAAAGAACTCTGGAGTTTCAGATGCTTTTAAAGTGCAAGGGATAAAATGGAAGGATTAGCTCTCCATTTTTTGGTCATGAGCTGATCCCAAAAAAACCTACAATACCTGTGACTGATGGAGCTGGTGGTGCAAGACTTTTGAGAAGAGCGGTGGCTGTGATCGACTGAGAGTGGAAGCGTAGCTGAGAGTGACCGACTGTGAAGGACTGGGGAGGACGTTGCAATGGCAGACAGCGAGAGGAAGAGACTGGTGTGGGACATCAGGAAGAGCCTGCTTTCTCTGTCATTAGACGAACTTTTCCAGATTGCTGTTAAAGGGAAACAACTTTGTGTGTCGCGGCTGCAGCACACTTGGATCACTATGGATGAGGAGTATGGAGATACTTGGTGGATTCAATTTTGTGTTCTTGGACGTTAGTCTGGGGTGCCGTCTGCCATTAGGTGTGCTAGCCGCTATCAAGATCTCCACAAGGGATGTGAGGACTCTAAAACTTCACCTGAGCCTCCGTCGGCAGATGGGTGAGTAGATAATGGCTGAATTTTCATTTTTGGGTGCACTATCCCTTTAAGGTTGCATCAGTTCCCGGCAAGGATCCTGCAGAGCTGTCTGATGGAGATGCAGAAGGGTGCTATGAATACATCCACACATTCATATACAGTAAGCAGAGCCGGCCCAAGGCATAAATGAACTAAGAGCAATCTAATACTACTTAGAGCAATTAACAATTAACAATTAACATGGTAATTAACTAGGTGCACCTGGCAGAAGAGCAGAGAGAGACAGACAGAACACAAAGAAGAGACCTCTGTTAGCAATTAACTTCAAAAAAGAAAATAATAATAATAATAATAATTTATTATTTTTTTCCATGTGTGAGTGTTGATGATTCATATATTATCAATTGCACACTCTTGTACAAAACGAGAGTTACAGATGTAACTAAGGTTCTATGAATTCTGGATGACCGCCAGAGACGGTATGAAATACCTGGATAAGCATCACGCGCATGCTCAGATCGAGACATAATACCAACAAAGTCACGTGACCTGGGTGACGCAAGCGACCTGATAAAGGAGGCAGGCACCCAGCGATCGTCTCCTACAGAATCTTCTCGTCAAGATTCCGAGTGACAATGAACTCTGGCGGTCATCCAGAATTCATAGAACCTTAGTTACATCTGTAACTCTCATTCTATTTCATTCTTCCTGACCGCCAGAGACGGTATGAAATACCTGGATGACCTATACCAACAAAGTCATGAGGAATCCGCATTTACCGAGATTCAGTTGCAGGCCGAAGGAACAGACAAGACAGCCGTCGCCACAGGGTGGGGAGCGGCCACGTTAACTCTGTAGAAGCGGGCAAAGGTACAGGAAGAAGCCCACGCAGCTGCAGCACAGATGTCATTCAGCGGAACGCCCTTCAAAGCAGCCCACGACGTGGAGACGCTCCTGGTCGAATGGCATCTCACTGGGGGGATCTGAAGGCCCCTGAGCCTGTATGCATGAGATATGGTATCAACAACCCAATGCGAGAGTCTCTGTTTAGACAAGGCACAGCCCTTCCTATGCCCTCCATGACAGACAAACAGAGCGTCAGACTTACGAAAGCCAGCAGAAACCTCTATGTACTGTTTCAGAGCGCGAACAGGACAAAGAAAGGGGACATCAGGAGGTAGTTCCTCCATCCCTGATTCTGGGGCAAAAGCTGCCAAACTGATAGGTTGGTTAACATGAAAGGCAGAAAGTCTCTTAGGGAGGAAAGAGGGGTTGGGCCACATAGTAACCTCCAATCCATCAGAATTCCACCGCAAACAGTCACTGGCGACGGACAGGGCATGAAGCTCACCAACCCGTTTTGCAGATGTAACAGCGAGAAGAAAGGCAGTCTTGCAAGACAGCCATCTGAGGTCAGCATGTTCCAGGGGCTCAAATGGAGAGCACAAGGCTTCCAGGACAACAGGTAAATCCCATGAAGGCACCCGCACAGCATGTGGAGGCCGCAATCGGAGAGCACCTTTAAGAAACCTGCCCACCAGAGCATGTGACCCCACAGATCGACCATCCACAAAGGCATGTCAAGCAGAGATAGCAGCAACATACATCTTTATAGTAGAGGCAGAGAGCCCTTTGTCCAGCAACGTCTGCAGGTATTTGAGCAGTACAGGTACAGAGCAATGCTCTGGGTCCACATTCTGACTGCCACACCAAATAGAGAAGAGTTTCCACCTGTTGCCATACAGCAGCCTAGTCGAGGATGCCCGAGCACTGAGTATGGTCTGGACAACAGTCTGATCACAGAAATTCAGTAATGAGTCCGGCCCTTCAGGGGCCAGACATGCAACTGGAGGCTTTCCGGGTGAGGATGCCAAATGCTCCCCCCAACTGCGACAGGAGATCCTGCCTCAGTGGGAGAGGCCAAGGCACACCATTGAGAAGCCGACGGATAAGAGGAAACCATATCCTCCCGGGCCAGTAGGGAGCCACCAGCAGCACCGTGTGATTGCACCTGTCTATCCTGTGAAGTGTCAGCATGAGCAGTGGAATCGGAGGAAAGGCATACAGCAGGCGGTCCGGTCAGGAGTGTGCCAGGGCATCCTGCCCCAATGGGCTGGTTGGTTCCGAGAGGGAAAACCACAGCGGGCAGTGTGTTGACATCTCTGAGGCAAACAGGTTGACATCCGCTCTGCTGAACCTCTCCCATATCATCTGAACCACCGTGGGGTTCAGCCTCCACTCTCCCGGAGGGGGCCTTTGTCGAGAAAGCATGTCTGCAGCTGTGTTCTGTACACCCAGCAAATGCATTGCCCTGAGACTTGCAAGGCGAGGTGAGGCCCATTGAAGGAGCCTCTGAGCCTCCTGTAGGGAATGACTGGACCTGGTTCCCCCTTGGTGGTTCACATGATAAACTGTCGAAGTGTTGTCTGAACGAACTAAGACATGCCTCCCTTCCAAAAAGGGAAGGAAGTGCCTGAAGGCTAAGTGCACTTCACGCAGTTCCAACACATTTATGTGCTGGAGCCTCTGCTGAGGACTCCAGGTTCCCCTGACTGTCCTGTGGTTCCAAACGGCACCCCAACCCGAGAGGGAGGCGTCTGTCACCACTACTTCCCGCCGGGAAGGAAGAGAGCCCAACACCGCTGGAGAGATAGGCCCTGCTTCTCCAGGGTTTGAGAGACCGGAGGCACTTGCCTGAGACCATCACCATCCTGCCTTGGTGCCTCCTGGGGTCGAGGCCCAAACCATTGACCCACACCTGTAGGGGGCGCAGTGAGAGGAGTCCCAGGGGGATGACAGTCGATGCGGCTGTTAATTTTCCCAGTAGCTGAAGTAATAGACCATATGTCAACCTTGTACCTTTCTGAACACGTGAGACAAGGTTGAGGATGTCGTCCACTCTCTGTGGGGAGGGAGAGGCCCTCATCATTACCGAGTCGAGGACGACCCCAATGAACACAACTCGCTGACTGGGAACTAAACAGCTCTTTGCAAAATTCACAGTAAGACCTAACTGGGTCACATGGGTCAAAAGACACGTTGTGTCGTGGATGGCCTGCTCGCGGGTCGCGGCGCATATGAGCCAGTCGTCCGAGTAAGGGAGAATACGAATGCCCTTGTTTTGCAGAGGCGAGAGTGCTGCCGCAATGCACCTGGTAAAGATCCGAGGGGCGAGTGAGAGCCCGAAGGGGAGCACACGGAACTGGTATGCCTGTCCCTCGAAAGCAAAACGAAGAAACTGCCTGTGGGGAGGTGCTACTGGCACATGAAAATAAGCATCCTGCAGATCGACATTTGTAAACCAGTCTCCCTCTGAGACCACCTGAAGAACATCCGCTGTGCGAAGCATATGAAAACGAAGAACCTTTATGAACTGGTTCAACTGTCTGAGATCGAGGATGGGGCGAAAGCCGGCATCCTTCTTTGGAACAAGAAAATAAGTTGAATAGAACCCTCTCATTTGGTCCAAACTTTCTACACTCTCGATGGCGCCTTTCTCCAGAAGCACTGAAATGTCCCGCTTTAGAGCCAGAGACCTGAGGGGGTCCTTGACAACAGTCATTCTGACCCCGTTGAACTTGGGGGGTCGACGCCTGAACTGAATACTGTATCCCTTGGAAAGAGTTAACAATACCCAAGGGTCCGAAGTCAGGGCCTCCCACTGGCCTAAATGTTGTGGGGAGAAATGGCCGGCGCCTGGGTCTAGGTAGTCAGGTCCGACTCCCACGACCTTTGGGCGGCTTGGGGTGTCGGTCGGCAGGTGGTCCATATCTGGGCGCCCTATCCTTAGGCGCCCAAAAGGCAGGCTGCTGAGGGGTCCTATGGAAACGGCCCTGCTGGAACGAGGGGCGGCCGGCTCTTGAGTCACCCTGAGCATTGGCTGCAGGGCGGGGAGCGCTAGCGTGTCTTGGTCTAGGCAATGCGGCCTGGCGTAAGTCAGCAAACTGTTGCTTAACTTTATTCACCTGTACACTGCGCTCTAAAGCCTGTTGGGCTGCAGGTCCAAACATCTGGCCTGGAATGACAGGTAGAGTGCGAAGTGTCTTTCTACATGCCTCTGACAATGGGGACTGGGCAAGCCACACTTGGCGCCGGGCCAAGGTCAAGGTGGACATCAGTCTCCCAAGCTCTCTGGTCATGAAAGCAAAGGCCTGGAGTGAAGCATCACTGAGGCCCTGTGCCTGGGCATCTGCTCCAGCAGTCTGGAGAGTCTGGGATAGAGCCAGAACCAGGTGGGAAAGGGAGTTGCCAATACGCCCCATCCGAGCCGCTATATCATAGCTCTTGGTAAGGAGGTCATCAGTGACTCTACACTGTGGGCATGGACAACGAGCATCAGGTCTAAGGGCTTCATCCGGAGACACTATCAGCGAAGCGATGGAAGCATCAATGGCAGGCATCTGATCCAGACCATATTGGGCGGCATCCTTCATGGCAGCCAAAGCCCTGCAGTCACTCGGCAGGTGAAGGAAAGCCTTGGGGTCCGGCCAACACCTCTGAAGTTCAGTGATGTATGGCTCAGAGGGTGGAACCCTGAAGGAAGATGGTTGAGGGGCATGTTTGAAAAAGGCATTAGAGGGAGCAGCCTCTACAGGGGCAGCATCCAACCCAAGCCATGAGACGGCCAATTGGATGGCCTGTTTAACTGTAGAAAGACTGGCCTCAGCATCCCTCAACGAGTCTGCACCCGATCCATGAGAGTCTGTCACGGAGGGAAGGGGGGACCCCCCCTCCAGTTCTTTCTGTCCCCTTGCGTCATCATCGGTAAAGAGATTCCCAGAGGCTGTAATAGATAGTGTGTCCTCGTCTGGCTGGCTAGCAACAAGGGGTGAGGAAGCTAGGCTATCGCTCCCATCACAGCTCTGTGGTGGTTTTCCGAGTGGTGGCTCTGAAGCAGCAGTGCCAGCAGTAGCTGAGGGACAACCAGGCTGCAGATTAAGAAGAAGGGCCTTAATCTGGGCAAACTCAGAGGCCAAAGTGTCCACTTTAGGGGCCAAAGGTTCAACACCCCTCCGTCTTTTCTTAGCGACGGAAGCATCATCCTGAGTGTGTCCGCGACGTTTGGAGCCGGGAGGATGGCTGTATGCGGGTGTCCCGGAAGGGGGTAACCCAGCCTCAGCAAAGCTACTATCAAATTTAACCAACCTCGCAGTCCTCTCTGCTAATGGCATGCAGGTGCAATCAATGCAAGCATTTTCAGTCAGCGCCTGCCTGAGGTGTTCAATGCCAAGGCACGAAGGGCATCTGTCATGGCCATCCTCTGGGTTGAGAGGAGCCATGCAGGAGATACAAACAGACAACATAGTCACAGAGGCTGTCAGTTGAGCGGGAACACTCGTATAATCCAACAAAAAACCAGCAAGTGACGCCGAAAGGCGAGCGGTGTAGCAGCAGGGCGAGAAACACCCGGCTACAGCCAACCCAGCACCGTGTCACAGTAAAAGCACCGGCGACGTTGCAGCAGAGCGAGAAAACACTCGGCCATGAACTCCGTCAAACCAGCACCTGTAGCGCCGTAAAGCTGGAGATGTAGCAATAAAGCGAGAAACACTCGGCTACAAACAAGCTAACAATGTAGCAACAGAGCGAGAAAGACTCCGCTGCAAATTAACGATGTAGCAACGGAGCGAGAAACACTCGGCTACAAATAAACTAACGATGTAGAAACAGAGCGAGAAACACTCGGCTACAAATAAGCTAGGGATATATTGTTTGCTAAGCCACAATACAGCCGTCAGAGAGGCGAAGCACCCCACGAGGGCAGTCAGTAGCAGGAAGGCTCCGGCTAGCAAATGCAGTAATCAACCCGGCTGAGCAGAGGCGCTTAGCGGGGATGAGGCACGCCCGCCGGCGATGAAAAACAAGCTACTTACCTGTCGCAGTCCGAGCTGTGGTCGGATATGCACGGCGGGGATGAGCGCCGGCTACGCAGCCTCTGGAGGACGAATTCATAGCTCCAACCGGTGGTTTCGAGGCTACTGGCGTAGGCGGCAAATTAATACAAACAACGACCTGTGCGCTAAGGCGAGAAGATGAAAAGGAGACGATCGCTGGGTCCCTGCCTCCTTTATCAGGTTGCTTGCGTCACCCAGGTCATGTGACTTTGTTGGTATTATGTCTCGATCTGAGCATGCGCGTGATGCTTATCCAGGTATTTCATACCGTCTCTGGCGGTCAGGAAGAATGAAATAGAAAGACAATATTATGTTAACAGAGTGTAGTTTCCTACTGCCTCTGCTCTAGACTAAATGTCAGAGCTCTGCTAGTAAGGAGCTAGGAGCAGGTGGCTAATAATGTAATGCAACAAAGGACATACCCTTCAGGGGCAGAAAAAAGAAAAAGAGAGAAAGAGGAAGAGGAGAAAAGACAACAAGATAAAGGTATGTTTGCATGTCTTGGTAATGTAACGTTTGGTGTCAAAGAGATTTTGAAAAGTTTCCTCAAATTAGGAAAGTCCCTAATTATTGTTGATATTTTGTTCCAACTATTTTAGCCTATAATAGCAAATTAGCTAGCTAACGTTAGTTCAAAGAAACTTCTCTTTTAACTGGAAGGTTAGATAGCTTACTATTCAAGCTAATGTTTTTGTGTTTGTGTATGAATAAGTTGATTCTTGGTGTATATATAGGTTATGTATATATATATTCTGGGTCACTTTTTGGCATCAAAACAACGTTTTTGATAACAACGTTTGATAGCAAATGTTTAATAACTAACATTAATTACAGACGCGGTGAGGTTTGCTAGATATGTTTTTGCATTAATGAATTAACTTAGTTAACTTATAGTTTGAGATATGTTGTTTGCTGCAGAGCATAGTAATTTATGTGAGTAAATAAACATATTCTTTTTACATCAACTCCCTGTTATGCTCATGAGTTATATGAAACTTCCCCAGGAGCACTGTTAAAGTATTTTGGAGGAGGCACTGACTCAGCCCAGGGGCAGTCCACCTCCTCAGGCTCAGCCAAGGCTAATGAAACAGGTGAGGGGAAAAACTCCATATATATTTAATTTCTAGTTAAATTATCTCATTAAGATATACTAATATAACAAGACATAATCATATGACAAGGGACATGTTTTTCATCTTAGATCCATTTCCATCTTCTGTGCCCACTGTCTCCTCTGTGTCTGCTACAACCTCAGCTCTACCTGGTAAGTTAACAACAAAACAGCCTTTGTAATTGCTCAGTGTACTGCAGAACATTCTGAGATTAATCATTTTGTCCAAAAATATTAATTTAATTTCCCTATATTTTACTGCTTATTTATTTAAAAATAAGCAGCATAATTTTCAAGTGTAATATGACATCTAACATGGCTAGCTTTTGTTGTTGTTTTTCATCTTAGATCCATCTCCATCCTCTGACCCATTCTCTGTGCCCACTGTCCCCTCTGTGTCTGCTACAACCTCAGCTATAGACGAATTTGTGTATGCCGCCATCTTGCGGCGGCGCCATTGCTGCGGTGCCATGTGTCAGTCACCAATTCATTATGCTGTCATTGTGAACTGACTCTCTACAATGACAGCATCATGAATAGCTGGATTGATGATGTTAACGTTAGACAGTGGCCTCTGGTAACTGATGAAGGTATCTTAAATGAGTGCCTATATTAATTTCGAAATTAATCATTTGTTTGAGCGATAAGCAGGAAAGATTAGAGTAATAGGGAGAAAATAGACTATCATTAAACACTGTGTAATATAACGTTAGAATACGTTACGTGTGCTGACGTTAGCAAGCTAGCAGCGTGACATTTAATCATTATGGACAATCTACGTGACCATCACATCATATTGAAGGCGATCAATATTGATTGCCTTCAATATGATGTGATGGTCGTCTAAAAGGCGGTGAAAAATTTACCCGACCCATCCGGAGCTCAGGTAATTTTGACCTTCAGTCAGAGACCTGTAATTGCCGTTTTTCTGGTCATTGGGGGCCAGGCCATCAATAAAATATTCTTGAATACCTAAAACAAAACACAAACACGTGTTGTTGATCTTTTTAGTCACGCAGCCTGTCCATAATGATTAAATGTCACGCTGCTAGCTTGCTAATGTCAGCACACATAACGTATGCTAACGTTATATTACAAATAAACAAATGATGAATTTCTAAATTAATATTGGTACTCATTTAAGATACCTTCATCAGTTACCGGAGGCCACTGCCTAACATCATCAGTCCAGCTATTCATGATGCTGTCATTGTAGAGAGTCAGTTCACAATGATAGCATAATGAATTGATGACTGATACATGTCACAGCAGCAATGGCGCCGCCGCAAGATGGCGGCATACACAAATCGCTCGCCGAATTAGTCTATACCTGGTAAGTTAACAACAAAACAGCCTTTGTAATTTTATTTTATTTATAAACCATTTTTGTTACCTTGTTTCAGGTCCCACTGTTCATTTACATCATTATTTAAGTATTTGTTTGATTTTTTTTTTTTTTATTTAATACCGTCTGTTTTTGTACATTTGCTGTTGCAGTTTATTTAAAACAAATAATAATAATAATAATAATAATAATAATAAAGCAGATTGTGTTACAGTAAAGACTGGTTTATTTTGTTACTTTAAGTTGGCCTAGATGACATTTG
Organism: Epinephelus fuscoguttatus; assembly: GCF_011397635.1. Lineage (NCBI taxonomy): Eukaryota > Metazoa > Chordata > Actinopteri > Perciformes > Serranidae > Epinephelus > Epinephelus fuscoguttatus. The sequence goes on along the minus strand of NC_064766.1, from coordinate 1,412,019 downwards.
GTATCCCACTTAGTACTATATCACTTTGAATATTAAGTGTAAATCAACCCCAGGCTGCTCTTGTAGCTGAATTTGCTACTATTTCAGATTAAAAACCATAGCTGGGTAAAACATGCCAGGCTGCTTTTTGAGGTTTTATGTATTCTCTGTGTGACCAGTGGGGGGAGTTGCTTACTTTGCCAAATATTAATTGAAAGATTTTTCTGCAAGTTTGCAAATCTGCTTCCATGGCCTTAATCACTGTGGATTACAATCTAACTACAACAAAAAGTTCTCACCTCTAGTTTTACAAGTGATGACCAAGTAGAACATGAAATAACTTATAGTAGGTGTGTGAATGATCAATAATCAGTATTATTGGCAGTAATAGAGGGCCCCAAAATCAAATTTTGCTTAGGGCCCCATGGAGGCTTGGGCCGGCCCTGACAGTAAGAACCTGCTGGAGGCAGAGGACAGTGGCATGGGTGAATTGCTGGCCCTGCAAGATGCTATTGAAGAGACTGTACAGTCTCAGAATAGTGTTAACTGCTGAGTCAAATGTAAGTGCAAAGCCACTGTCCATGCCTGTATCCACTTCACCTGCTGAGTTAGCTCACCTAGCCACAGCTAATGCACCAATCACTGATGCAACCAGTGTAGCTACTGCTGCCACAGCAAACACACAGCTAGTTTCTGAGGCAACTGATGATGCTACATTGAGTTATGCAAATGTTTTGCCAGATAATGTTAAGAGAATGCTTTTGGATTAAGATTTGAGTAATGTGGTGTAAAAAGACAGTTCCTGATCAAGTAGAATGGTTATACTGCATGGGTGATTAAGAAAACAAGATTATGTGACTATCACATAACCATGTTTAATACATTTGTTCTTATAATACTGAGTGTGGGGTATCTATATGTGTTGAAATGTTGATATGCACGACAAAGTATTCATAATATACGCTCACATTGTATCCATATACTAAAGCACGTACGCACTCAAGTATAACCTATTATGCTCTGTGAAATAATAATACACACACACATTCAAATGTTTGTATTGTCTAGTGCACATTAAAGGTTCATATTGCATGAGATCACATAAGGGCACAAGGGACTGTATAAAGAAAGTCCCTAAAATCTGCATGTTTTTTTAAAAATAAAGTGAAAGTGAATCCGGAGCTAAGGGTGGGAAATTTGGGGAACTCCAGGCTCAAAACGAAAGTATTACATCATTAAAAATGGGCCTGCTCAAGATTGGACAAAAGAAAAAGGTATCCACCAATAGGATTGGGTTAAAGTGGGAAGGATTAGCAAAAAGAGGTGGAGACACTGCCCAGTCTCCACCAGCATAAAAGCAGGTGCGTTGAGAAGTGGTTTTCAGTCCAGCTCCGGGGCTTGACTCGATGAGTTGTATGTGTTAAGCTTGTGAACACATTAAACTCGATTGCATCGGACTCTGCCTGTCTCCAGTGTTTTCTTGAGTGCTGATTAGTTGATTCCAAGGTACCAGACTGACATCTGAGGACAGTTGAGAAGCATTGTTGAGGACAAGGTCGGGAGCCTACAGGCTCACTTCCAGACACCAATTTTTGCCTCTTCAGTAAAAAGCTTCACCACCTTGTGCACACACCCACCTCACAAACCATGACACAGCCCACACTCACACAGCCCACACCACCTAACAGAACTTCACCTCACAGTAACCTATAGCCAGACATTTCCAGACACACTGCACCCACACAAGTAGTCTCCTTAAAGGATCTCTCCTACATTTACCGCAATGAATTTAAAGTTCAAGTTGGCCAGATCGGGGATCACTCATCTGACATCACTTACAACAGTGTGTGTGTAGGCAGATAGAGGAGGGAGTAAAGGATAACTTTATTGATTCTGAGATAGTGAGAGGTGTGCTAAGGATTATCAGGCCAGGAAATTTTAAGGACATGCTCATCAATAAGGAAGACATGACTGTGGCTGAGTTAAAGGGGTTTCTCCAGTCACACCTGGGGGAGAGAAATAGTACAGAACTATTTGAAGAGCTAATGGGTCTCATTCATGAAACGTGAGTAAATCTGTGTGTAGATTTGCACATATAAGCCTACGCTACTAAAAACCTACTCCGGATTCAGGAATGCCGCGGAAAACTCAGATTTGATCGTAAACACGTGTGTATGATCATGAATGCCAATCCATCGTAAAGTGACAGCATGCTCCCGACAATAAGCAATTAGCATAAATCCCCGCCCATGAATAGTCAATGACCACCATATAAGGAGGTGTAGGTGCATCCAGTCGACCTGACAGTCATGGCACAAACAAAGAAAGAGAAAGAAAGAAAAAAGAATTTTTCCAAAGCGGAGATCGAAATAATTTTGGGTGGAGTGGACTTAAGAAAAAACATTTTATTTTCTTCAGTTAGTAGTGGTGTGAGAGGGACAGGCAAAGCGAAGGCCTGGGGGTAGGTAACAGATGGTGTTAATGTTGTCTCCGTGGTACAAAGAACCATGATAGAGGTGAAGCGTAAATGGTTTGATATGAAACTGGAGGCAAAGAAACGCATAAGCACACACAAAAATACAGCGGTCACCAAACAAACAGAAGATTCATTTGTGGGGTTTTGAATGAAGTGGGAACGGGAAACCAGAGATGTTTTGTGCGTAATGGATAAACTCTAAATCAGTGATGGCTGTCGGAATGTAGAGCTATTTAACATTTATTTTAACAAATGATACGAATAACATATAGCCTACAGCAGTTTTGTATGCATCGTCTTCAAATTATTTGAATCTTAATAGCCTAAAGCTCTGTTTTATACAACGTAAATTAAACATTTTTCAAATCAGATCTATTCATTCAAATGATCAAACAGCCATCATCATTCAACATGTTGAAAGAACGTGTAATCTACTGAATCGATTTACATAGATAATTCACAATCATGAACCTAATCTGGATCTTACACCTGCTAACTGCCAACTAATTTAACTAAATGGGTTATATTTTTAATATTTTGTCATGTTTAGATTATGTGTTTCAAAGGCATCTGTGTATTGTGTACATAACAGAGCGTAATTTGAATTAAAATTGTAATTTCCAATAGTGACAAGCAATATTTATGTGCCTTACTAAATTTACACAAGCACTACGAGTGGTCAGGAGCAGAAGTAGATTTTGTTAGTAGCTACGACAAGATTGGAGCTACTAAAATATTGATGAATGCGGACATGCACGTAAATTTCCGTCTGCGAACAGTTTACACACAAATTCCTTCTGCTCACGTTTCATGAATGAGACCCAATGTGTGCAAGACAAAATGAACAGGAGTCTCCTCAGCAATTTCTGTATCGTGTTATCGGACTGAAGCAGAGAATATTGTTTGAGTCAAAACAGCCAGGAACTGGGCTTAAGTATAGCCATAACACAGTGCAAGGTGTCTTTCTGCACACAGTGCATCAAGGGATAGGACACAAACACAATGACATTCGCAGGGAGCTGAAACCATTACTCTCAGACCACACAATATCTGATGAGACAATCCTGAAACACGTCATGAGGGTAACTAGTGATGAGAGCGAGCAACAGCGTAGGCTGGGGTCAACACAACACACAAAACACACTGCTGCACATAGTGCGCAAGTTGAGGGAGAAAAGGTGAACCAGCCAAACACAAAGAAGGAGTCTGCTGAACATAAAAGTAACAAAGATACAGTACAGCAGCTTACAGAGAAGATAGAGGCTCTCGCTAAGCTAGTAGACTCGCTGACAGCGACTGTACAGAAAGAACCAGCATGCCACTGCTCACCTGCCAAACCTAAAGTAAACAGAAGGGAGAGACTCTATGGGTGTCCAAAGTGTGTGCAGGAGGGCTCACAGGATTGTAGGCACTGCTTCTCCTGTGGTGAGCTGGGCCACAGAGCTGTAGGTTGCTTAAAACAGGTCCATGTCATTGGTTCGACAGTCCATTGGTTCAACGTCCCATTAGTCCGACTGTCTGCGGTGCTGAACGGCTCGCGGCAGGCGTATGGTGTGCCGCGACCGGCTTGAGGCAGGTAGGCTCACGGCTTATGTGTTTGCCACTTTCCTTTACATTTTAATCAGAATCAGAATCAGAATCAGAAATACTTTATTGATCCCCGAGGGGAAATTGTTTATGTTACAGTTGCTCCTTGCAAGAGAGGAAAGATACGTGAAAATTAAAAAGAAATTTAAACATTAGTATTCACAAATATAGAGTTAAATAAACAGGAATTATTAACAAACATAAACTTAAATAAATATATATATATACATATATATATATTGTAAACTGAACAAGATTATTTACACAAACAAAATATATACAGTCAGGGTGAATGGGGTTATTGCACAAGTTAGTTTGATGGCCACAGGCAGGAATGATTTCCTGTGGCGCTCAGTGGTACATCTTGGTGGTATGAGTCTCCCACTGAAAGTACTCCTGTGCCTGACCAGCACATGGTGGAGTGGGTGTGAGACATTGTCCAAGATAGTTCGTAGCTTAGACAGCATCCTCCTCTCTGACACCACCATCAGAGAGTCACACTCCATTCCCACGACGTCACTGGCCTTGCGGATCAGTTTGTTGAGTCTGTTGGTGTCCGCCACCCTCAGCCTGCTGCCCCAGCACACAACAGCATAGAGGATAGCACTGGCCACCACAGACTCATAGAAAATCCTGAGCATAGTCCGGCAGATGTTGAAGGACCTCAGTCGCCTCAGAAAATAGAGACGGCTCTGGCCCTTCCTGTAGAGAGCATTAGTGTTCTTAACCCAGTCCAGTTTATTGTCAATGTGTACCCCCAGGTACTTATAGCTCTCCACAATGTCCACACTGACCCCCTGGATGGAAACAGGGGTCATCGGTGTCTTGGTCCTCCTCAGATCCACCGCCAGTTCCTTTGTCTTTGCCACGTTGAGCTGCAGATGGTTCTGCTCACACCATGTGACAAAGTTATCCACAACAGCCCTGTACTCATCCTCATCACCCTTGGTGATACATCCAACTATAGCAGAGTCATCAGAAAACTTCTGAAGATGGCAGGTCTCAGTGCAATAGCTGAAGTCCGTGGTGTAGAGGGTGAAGAGGAAGGAAGAGAGGACAGTCCCCTGCGGGGCCCCAGTATTGCTGACCACTCTGTCTGACACACAGTGTTGCAAGCGCACATACTGTGGTCTGCCAGTCAAGTAGTCTACAATCCAGGACACCAGGGGGGCATCCACCTGCATTGCTGTCAGCTTGTCACCCAGTAGAGCTGGACGTATGGTGTTGAACGCACTAGAGAAGTCAAAAAACATGACCCTCACAGTGCTCGCCGGCTTATCCAAATGGGTGTAGACACGGTTGAGCAGGTAGATGATGGCGTCCTCAACTCCAAGTCGGGGCTGATAGGCGAACTGGAGGGGGTCCAAAAGTGGCTTGACCATGGGCCGTAGCTGCTCCAAGACGAGTCTCTCCAGGGTCTTCATGATGTGGGAGGTCAATGCCACGGGTCTGTAGTCCTTGGAGCCACTGGGACGCGACGTCTTTGGCACAGGAACGAGGCAGGATGTCTTCCACAGCAAGGGGACCCTCTGGAGACTCAGGCTCATGTTGAAGACATGCTGAAGTACTCCACATAGCTGGGGGGCACAGGCTTTGAGCACCCTGGGGCTGACACCATCAGGGCCTGCAGCCTTATTTGAGTGGAGTCTCATCAGCTGTCTACTCACATGGTCAGCAGTGAGGAGGGGGTGTAGTCCTCATGATGGAGAGAGCAGTCAGTGTGACCACGGGGGGAGGAGGTGGGAGGAGGAGGAGGGGGGGGGGTCAAGCAGGAGGGTGTTGAGGTGTGAGAGGGAGGAGTGGGGGAAGAGGGTGGAGTGGGAGATGGTTGACCAAGACAGACAGCAGAAGAGTCGGGGATGGGCAGGTCCAGCAGTGTCAAATCTGTTAAAAAAACAGATTCAGTTCATTGGCCCTGTCCACGCTGCCTTCAACTCCTCTGTTGTTGGTCCTGAAGCCAGTGATGGTCCTCATTCCACTCCAGACCTCTCTCATGTTGTTCTGCTGGAGTTTCCTCTCCAGCTTCCTCCTGTACCTCTCCTTAGCTTCCCTTATCTTCATCTTCAGCTCCCCCTGTATTGTTCTCACCTCCTCCCTGTCACCAGCTCTGAAGGCCCTCTTCTTTGCATTTAGGATGGCTTTGATGTCCTTTGTTACCCACGGTTTGTTATTTGGGTAACAATGGACAGTCCTGGCTGGGACAGTGGAGTCCACACAGAAGCTGATGTAGTCCGTGATGCATTCTGTGAGCCCGTCGATGTCCTCCCCATGTGGCTCACAGAGTGCCTGCCAGTCTGTCACACCAAAACAGCCCTGCAGTGACTCATAAGCCTCCTCCGACCATCTCCTCACTGTCCTCATGGTCGCAGGCTGGCTCTTGACTAGTGGTACATAGCAGGGGTTGAGGTGCACCAGGTTGTGGTCTGACCTACCCAGAGGGGGGAGGGGGGAGCAGCTGTATGCATCTTTGGCGTTTGCATACAGCAAGTCCAGTGTCCTCTCCTCTCTGGTAGGGCAGCTCACATACTGTGTGAATGTGGGTAATGTTGTTGCCATGGTGACGTGGTTGAAGTCACCCGAGATAGCTATGAAGGCACTCAGGTGTTTAGTCTGCAGGCGGGCTATGGCGGAGTGAATGACGTCACATGCCGACGTCGGGTTGGCAGAGGGGGGGATGTAAACAGTCACAATAATGGCATGTGAAAACTCCCTGGGCAAATAATACGGCCTGAGTCCAACAGCAAACAGTTCAATGTCCGGGCAACAGATTTGTTCCTTAATGGAAATATGGTCAGGACTGCACCAGCGGTTATTTACTAGAACAGCAAGCCCCCCTCCTTTCGCTTACCGCTCTCGGTGCAGTCCGGTCGGCCCGAACAGTCTGAAAGCCGCTGATGGAGACGTTGTTGTCGGAATGTCCTGGTGAAGCCATGTCTCAGTGAAGCACATCAGACTACATTCCCGGTACTCCTTCTGACTTTTGGCGACCGCTGTCAGCTCGTCCATCTTATTTGCCAGTGACCTCACATTGCCCATGATGAGAGAGGGGAGACACGGCTTATATCTTCTCTTCTCCGTAAGCCTCCGTTGTCTCAACCCTGCTTTTTTCCGCCGCTGTTTACTTCCTCCCCTGCATCCTCTGTGTGTTTTCCTCCACAGTTCAGCTGGTATCTCCGATGTTCCGGCCGCCAAGCCAGCCGGCCTCAGCGCGATCAGCTGATCTCTGGAGTAAACAATGCGGCCATGAAGTTGTTGCGCAATGGTGCCGGGTCCGAATGAAATAAGTAATTCCAGGGTGAGGAAAACGAGTACAACTCTCTCAGTCAGCATGTTTTGAGAGGGCGCAGTTTCAAAATTACAATCACAAAAAGCAAGCACAAATACCAAACTTAATAAAGCAAAAAAGTAAGAAAACTGAGAAAAACGAGCAGGAGCGACTGCAACAGGCTGCACGCGCGGGCGCATGCGCACTAGGACCTCAACCCACACCATGATCTTTTTCTGACCCTAACCAAGTGGTTTTTGTGCCTAAACCTAACCAGACCTTAACCACAGGGCATCATGATGATTTCGGAACGGACTTCGTAACAATGAGTTTAATATGGTCGGAACAATGGGATGTCAAACCAATGGGCTGTTGAACCAATGGGCAGTTCCGGCTTAAAACATCCTAAAGGTCAGGGAAACGCGAACTGGTTACTGCAGGGGGACGAACAGTAACTGGAGCCCTTCTCAAGTCCCACCAAGCTGATGCAGAAGCTACAGTAGGCAGCACCCAGGTTATGGATGGAGACAAGAGCCCAGATACAACCACTGACACAGCTCATGGCATGGAAAAGCCAAGTCATGGAAAGGGTAGCATTAACCCTTTGTAAGATGTTGCAGCCTCCAGCAATGAGCCTGTTGCCAAACTAATAGGCAGGAAAGCTTTAACAAAGTGCATCCTCAATGGCCTGGCAGTGGATGCTCTATTAGACACTGGAGCTCAAGTAAGCCTAGTAGACAAACAGTGGAAGGACAAATACCTACCTGATCTTGACATACACCCATTGTCTGAGCTCATGGAACTCATGGAGGACAAAAAAAATGTCGGAAGGTCATGTAGTAAACGGAGAACTCATTCCCTTTGATGGTTGGGTTGTCATATCTGTGAACTTACCAGGGAATGAGTACCCACACCTATCAATCAGTGTCCCCTTTCTCGTGAGTTCATTACCTCTAGAGATGCCACTGATCGGATTCAATGTGGTTGATGTAGTGATCCAGGGAAAACCCGAAAGACTAGCTCAGACCCTAGCTCAACAGATAGGTGGCGCCATGTCCATTTCTAGCAACACAGCAATGAACATTGTGCACTTTGTCCAGACCAAAAAACCAGGTGCATCCTAGGGACGCTTGAGAATAGGTCAGAAAGATAAAGTTATCCCTGCCGGCAGTGTAACCTGGGTAAAGTGTAGAGTACCACCCCAACTTGACCCATCTGACTCATTAGTGTTGCTTGAACCTGAGGAAGATTGTGTGCAGCTACAACAGCTGGATGTGGGGGAGGGACTGCTAGAAATCGAGATGGGGAAGACACCCAATGTAGCTGTACCCCTAGGAAATCATACCAAACATGACATTGTCTTGCCTCGAAAATCTTTGATTGGTAGTATTCAGCCCATCAAAAAGATTGTGGAAACAGACTCACCTACGAAGAAAGACATGAGAGTTCAGAGTGCCACCACTCTCCCAGCTGTTGCCAACTGCTTGCCATCACTGTGGCAGCCGCCAGTTGATCTAAGCCACCTAGGAGAGGAGCAACGAGAAATGGTGAAAAAAATATTATATGAGGAATCTCCTGCTTTTGCAAGGGATGCTAATGATATTGGCTGTATCCCGAGCCTACAGATGTCACTAATGCTGTGTTCCCACCAAACGCGATTTACTCGCACGAGTAAATGAAAATTCATTGTGCTACTCGCTCGAGTTTGGACGCTGGGCCATAATGTAAAATTTGCGTTATCGCGTCAGATGCGCGAGTACGAGCCCGCCCATTTTCACTAGATAACAACAGCATTACTTCCGCCATTTCTTTCTCTCATCGACCATGGCTGAGATCACCATGATCGCTGCACTGTATCTGCTCTGGAGGTCCCAGATTTGTCTGAGGGCCAAACGCCGCCGTCGGTTCTGGGTGCATGATACCCTGTGGAGGCGCACTGAGCTCGGCGAGTTCCACCATCTCCTACAGGAGCTCCGCCTGGACGACGGTCGGTTCCAGCGGTACTTCAGGCTGACTGGGGCCCAGTTTGAGGACCTGTTGGCGAGGGTTGGCGTGAGGATCTCCCGCCTGGATACCAACTACAGGCGCTCCATTCCAGCTGCGGAGCGCCTGTCCATCTGTCTCCGGTAAGTTGCAGTTTATTGGTGTGTCAAAATCAGTAAATATTCTCTGTATCTAGCAAGACACTGACCAGGAAAGGACCGGGAGGTTTAGCTGCTGCTCTGCCGAGAACTGGTGCTTCATAGCCGGCCATAACTTGAGCTGCGAGCCTCGTTGTTGATGTCTTTGTGTGTGTGTGTGCGTGCGCGTGTGTACAAAACTTTATTTATAATGTATGAATAAATTCTAGCTCTTGACCTGCTTGTCATGTTTTTAAATAGAAAATTAGCTCTTGTTTTATCCACTGCAATAAAGCAATAGTGCAACCTCAGCATTTTCATGTGTAGCCATATCAATAGAATATTATTATTTGTTGTGTATCTTTTTGGTTGTGTTTTGTATTTTGAGTCTTGTGAGTATGAATGTAATGTGTTTGTGTATTTTCTGTTTTGAAGTATTGTGAAATGGGCGGCACGGTGGTGTGGTGGTTAGCACTCTCGCCTCACAGCGAGAGGGTTGCCAGTTCGATCCCGGGCGTGGGAGCCCTTCTGTGCGGAGTTTGCATGTTCTCCCTGTGTCAGCGTGGGTTCTCTCCGGGCACTCTGGCTTCCTCCCACAGTCCAAAGACATGCAGATTGGGGACTAGGTTAATTGGAGACTCTAAATTGTCCGTAGGTGTGAATGTGAGTGTGAATGGTTGTTTGTCTCTATGTGTCAGCCCTGCGATAGTCTGGCGACCTGTCCAGGGTGTACCCTGCCTCTCGCCCGATGTAGCTGGGATAGGCTCCAGCCCCCCCGCGACCCTCAAGAGGATGAAGCGGTTAGAAGATGAATGAATGAATGAGTATTGTGAAATGATTTATGTACAGTAGCTAATGGGGTTCTAAATAAACTATAAACTGCCACCTACAGTATCACTTCATTCTCTACAACTCAGCTAAATTAAATGTTTTCTATGGTGCAGATACCTGGCCACTGGCATTTTCAATTGTCCTCTTGGCTATCGTGGATGCCAGGTATTGCTTCTGAGTGATTGATGTCGGGGGCTATGGGAGGACGAGCGATGGTGGTATCCTGGCCAACTCAGCCTTTGGTCAGGCACTTCGCTCTGGCACCCTCGATCTGCCTGCTGACCATCTCTTACCTGGAGCTGACCACAGAGGACCCCAGCCACACGTCTTTGTGGCTGATGACGCTTTTCCACTCCGGAGACACCTCATGAGGCCATTCCTTGGGCGCACCCTTCCTCGAGACCGTCAGCTGTTCAATTACCATCTGTCCCGGGCATAGCTGGTGGTGGAAAACGCCTTTGGGATCCTGGCATCTCAGTGGAGAAGGTACAGACGTGCTCTCGAGGTCCATCCAGATGTTGCCAAGAGGTGCGTGAAGGCGACCTGTGTGCTCCACAACTTCCTGCGGAAGATGACCCCTACGCCTGCGATGAGAGGTAGCATCCCAGGTGGTGACGTGGAGCCGCTGCCAGGTCTGGGCAGAGTTGCAGCAAACAACTCTGCAAGAGAGGCCATCAGGGTGCGGGAGACCTTCACAGCATACTTCTCCGCAGAGGGAACGGTCCCGTGGCAAGCCAACATTTAGTGCACAAGCACTCCTACAACAGCTCTTTTAAGAGCCACCCACACATTACTATTGAGCAAACATCCTGCAGTATTACTATATTGACATTAAAATTGAAATAAAAATGAAATGAATGAATGTATATAAGCAACAAAAATAATATGCCTGTTCATGCATGCTAGGTTATCAATTGATATCATATTGTGAGATAATAAAGCTTTAATTTGGCATGTCTACACCACAACATAATACAATAAACACCAAAATAAAAGCAGACATCACTGATATGCTGACTATCATATCAATGGTGCTATCTGGTATTATTGTAGACACAAATATACCATTTAAAATTTTAATTTAGAGACGGACAACGTGTCCATTTGATTTCTAGAACTGGTACTTTTTCTGTAGTAGCTGTGTATCCTGCACAGTTCAATCATCCTACAGTATACTTTATGCACTATATCCAGTGCAGATGTTGTGACTCAATATGACCACATTTAGCAGCAACCCAAACAAAACCACCTGTACACGGTAAGTAAATGATCAATAGCAATTTGGAACATGTCACATGTACTTACTATTTTATGTATTTAAATGTATATATTGTTTTACTGATGAGGTAAATAAAAACAACAGTCTGTTAACTCTTCCTATATACATTTACTTTGTCTCCTTTTATATTGATGTGAAGAGCCTCAGGGACACCTGGGATTATTCCTGGGATTTTTCCTCAAAAGCCTGGTTTGTTCCCTGCAGAGATTGTTGCCCCAGTAGCTAATAAGCTATTCATCAGGCTCCAAATTAAGCAAAACAGTGTTAGATTCATAAATAAGTTCATGAATTTGGAATTTAACGTATTCCTTCCTTTGGGGCGACAATCTCTGAAGGGAAGGAACCAGGCTTTTGAGGAATAATTCATCCTCTGAGGGGGGAGGTTGAGGGGCAGGAGGAGTCCGACGGAGGGAATCGAGGAGAAGCCGCTCGATCTGTGTCTGCCTGTCTTGCTCATTCACCCCCCTGGCTCTCTTCGTGGTCCTCCTCGTCACTGTATAAAATGGACACATCATATTTTGTGAAACTACTGCATCCAGTCAACGCAAAAGATGACAATATCCAAGTTAATATTTGTTAAACTATTGAAATCAGGCAACAGACAAAAAAACATGAGTCAAACATGAAAGGTAATCAATACAGTACTTGTCATAGTGTCAGAGTACACTTAATGAAAAAAATATACTCGTACCATAAAAAATGTAACTTTTGTCATGTACATACCGTTGGGTGGTCTTGCAGCAGCAGGGACAGCAGCATGGACAGCAGCAGGACCAGCAGCAGGGACAGCATTGTCACTGTCTGCCTCACTTTCTGAGGACTGATATCGTGGCTGGTCTGTAGTAGTGTAGTACAGATGTCTTAGTTTTTTGTTTGATACATACAGCATATTGTCTACGTCATTCTAACTTTCAGTGTCAATTACAGCACATAAAGCATTTAATACACCCATTAATACATCATACAGTTCCGCTCACAGTAATATCTAACCCTTTAATGCAGTGAACCCTTAATGTACAGAAAGAAATGATCCCAGACTTACTAAAATTTCCCTTATGTATTGTTCATTCTAGATATTGCGTATTCAAAGAAATCAGTTTCAGTCATAAATAAATTTAACCAATTCAGTAATTTCTAGTGTTTTTGTGTTCTTCAGCTGGGTTGTTCTATCCATTCTTCACATGTTTTGAATTGCAGGTTTGGTGTAGGTGAGAGTACAGATTAGTTTGGGGTATTTTCACATTTTCTTTGTCAGTTTTTTAGTGCAGGCTGTGAAAAGAAATCTATGTCTGTAATGTTACTGAGACATCTATACAAGTCAGTTATCCATTTATACAAAAAACATTTTCAATACTGTACGTGTGTGCGTCTTCATTTGTCAACAAACCTCCGATATCAATCCCGGATGGGCCTGCTGCTGTCTCTCCCTCGTCCTCCAGCTCGACTGGCCCTGCTCCAGACTCTGTCCACTCTGTCCACTCTGTATCATAGTCTGCGGTCCTATCTTCCTCGACCTGACACATGTTACCGCTCGTCTCCCTCGGTGCAACAAAGGGGTCGAGGAAAGATAGGACCGCAAAGTACTTCCGTTTCTTCCCTGTCCCTGCTGCTGCCCCACTCTTTTTCTCTGTCTCCTTCTTTCTTTCTTTTAAACAGGTGTCCCTGAGGCTCTTCCACTTTCTCCGGCAAACATCCACTGACAAAAAATACACACGTAAATTAACTGGTCAATCTAGTAAGCTAGACAAGTAACTTTAACGTTATGCCGGGAAAGCCAGCTATGCTAAGTAGGGCTATGCTAGTGCTAACGTTCATAGTACAGTATAACCGATAGCTGCAAACAAGCAAAAGATATTTACAGAACTTACCAGGTAATCCAGCCTTCTCGCTCACCTTTACCCAGGCCTGCTCCTTCCTGTTCCTGTCCCTGTACAACACCATTGTGGTGTCGTACAGCTCGGGGTGTCCGCACACTGCAGCTATCAACTTGTCCTCCATATTTGACCGGCACCAGGCAGGGCGCGAGAACGTCAGGACGTCAGTGACGTCTGGACAATCTCAATGTTGATTGGCTGTCGCGGCAGTGTCACGAGAATACCCTTTGGCCTCTCTAATGCACCTTCAGCCTTTCAAAGGAGTATGGAGGAGATGTTGGACTCACTCAGAGATCAGTGCTGTATCCCCTTTCTAGATGACATTCTGTGCTATGCAAAGACCTTTGAGGAGCATGTGGAGGGTGTTCACAGAGTCCTGAGGGCACTCCAGGGACATGGCGTGAAGTTAAGACCTGAGAAATGTGAACTGTTTTGCAGACAAGTGAGGTATGTAGGTCGTCTAGTATCTGCAGAAGGTGTGCACACTGACCCAAGAGACTTAGAGGCAGTGCAGTCACTCAAAACAAGAACACCCCAGACAGTTGGTGATGTGAGGCGGCTTTTGGGTTTCCTTAGCTATTACCGCAGTTACATACAGGATTTCTCACGCGTTGCAAAGCCAGTGTATGAGCTCCTCCAAGTTAAACCTAGTCTCGCCACCAGACAGTCAGAGATCTCCGCCTTCTGATAGTCTGGGGACACTCCTTTCTAAAGTGTGTTTAACACACCGGAGAAAACGGCTGGCAACAAAGCAACGCCTCTTGCATTTTTGAAAAGGACACGTCCGCAAGGAAACAAACACACAGAGAGCTTGAAAATGGATGCTGAGAGATTTAACTCTGTTTTATCAAACGTGTGCCCTGCGGATTTACTATTGGTTCTGCAACGTAGGGAGTTTTTTTAAACTCTGAAATTGTATCTGCCCATCTAAACACAAAATCAGGGAGAAAGTCATCAGTCTTTAGTTAAGCAAAGTGTCTAAAGACTGACTTATGAGTCTAAGTTAAACCTGGTGTGTCCCCAGTACAGCCTCACCAAACAAAATCCAGGGGCCCTCAACTGTCTTCCAAGACCCCAGTGGAGTGGACTGGTGAGCACCAGAGAGTACTGGAGCAACTCATTGATATGCTCACTAATCCCCCAGTCTTGGCATACCCAGACTTCAACTTACCGTTCTTGCTACACATAGACACATCCGAGCAGGGCCTTGGCGCTGTGCTCTACCAGCGCCAGGAGGGCAAGTTAAGGGTTATAGGGTATGGCTCCAGGACCCTGTCACAGGCTGAGAAGAGCTATCGGCTACACAGTGGAAAATGAGAGTTTTTCGCGCTGAGATGGGGAGTGTGTGAAAAATTCAGGGATTATTTATACTATGCCCCGCACTTCACCATTTACACCGATAATAATCCCTCAACCTATGTGATGAGCACTGCCAAGCTCAACACAGTCGGGCACCGGTGGGTGGGGGAGTTGTCAGATTTTCGGTTTGAGATAAAATACAGACCCGGAAAGGCAAAGATGCTGACACACATAAAAACAAACAAAAATACTACATACATATTGAAAACCCGCCCCTCCCACCCCCACATATAAACACACACACACACACACACACACACACACACACACACACACAGTCAATATAGTAACATGGCTGGGCACTGAGGAACCAGGTATATACCTATACCTATACCGACTGACAGGTGAACGGCAGCAACTTGTCCTCCCCGCCAAGTACAAGCCAATGGTATTAAAGTGCCTTCACGATGAAATGGGCCACATTGGCACTGAGCGAGTGTTGTCCCTGGCCAGGGAGAGGTTTTACTGGCCTTATGAAAAAAGAGGTTGAAGACTATGTTATGAGAAGATGTCCCTGTATAACACAGAAGAAACCCACACAACATGTCCGTGCCCCAATGGGCACAATCACCTCAAACTCACCTTTGGACCTTGTGTGTATAGATTATCTCCATCTTGAGCCCAGCAGAGGAGGATATGAATATATCCTAGTCGTAGTGGACCATTTCACAAGGTTCGCTCAGGCGTATCCCACCAAAAATAAGTCAGGGAGGACAGCAGCTGAGCAGATTTTCAGTGACTTCATCCATTGCTTTGGATACCCTGGTAGGCTGCATCACGACCAGGGTCGTGAGTTTGAAAATGAGCTTTTCAGGACCTTGCAGGAGAAATCTGGGATTGGACACTCGAGGACAACCTTACCACCCTCAAGGCAATCCTGCCAAGAGGTTTAATAGGACCCTCTTACAAATGCTCAGGACGCTTGCTGACAAAGAGAAAGAGCAGTGGAAGGACCACCTCCAACAGAGTCTGCATGCGTACAACTGTACCCGACACGAGTCAACCCTACTTTTTGCTGTATGGGCGCCACCCCCGCCTTCCTATAGACTTGCTGTTTGGGTTAATAGGTGAGAAGGATACAGTGTCACACAAAACCTATGCTGAAAAATGGGCAGAAGAGATGACAGAAGGGTACAAGATAGCTAGTGAAAACAGTAGACTGGCAAGTGCACGGAACAAATCCTAGTATGACAAAAAACTTAAAGGTGTAGTCTTGCATCCAGGGAACAGGGTCCTCGTTAGAAATTTCAGTGAGCGAGGGGGCCCAGGAAAACTTAGGTCATACTGGAAAAAGGGTATCTATCTGGTTAAAGAGCAGGTAGCAGACAACCCAGTTTATGTAGTTTGCTGTGAGGGGGTTGACAGACAAAAGACCAGAGTGCTCCACCGTAACTTACTGCTTTTGGTCAATGACTTACCAGTTGAAGCCCCACCACACAGGCCAGAACCCACGGCAAAGAGACAAGGCAAACCAAGCGCCAGTCAAATGACAGAAACATGACAAGACACCAAAGTGACATAAGTGACACTGACTCTGAAGGGAGTACTGAGGGGTACTGGTTGAGATTTCCTGTAGCGGACAGAGAGCTGACAAAAAAACGACACTAACTGTGACATACCTACCTCAGTCCAGACAAATCCAGTTCCTAGAGCAAGCAATGGCAATGTTTAAGCACCTGTAAGGGAAGAGAGACAGGTCAGGGTACCTGCAAGAGAGAAGGGGGGAGGGGGGGGGGGGGGGCATAACCCTGTAGAAGACCCACCCAGAGAGGTTAGAAGGTGAGCCGAAGGTGAAGGTGAGCCGTCACTGCAGCCCCAACCTACTGTCGCCACACTCACCTCACCCTATGCACCAGCGTGGACAGGATCTTACTATATTCCACCACCTGCAGGTTTTGCACCTTACATCCCATACATATACACGCCCAGACATGCCACACCCTTGTTGTTCTAAGTATTTGTATTATATTTTGAAGGTTTGGAAAAGATTAAGGTTTTAAGATGTCAGGAGCCATTTCTATGTGTCAGGGAGCGTGTGGCACCCAGTAATGTGTGGTCACATTATGTGATTTAATTTTTGTCAATTATATATATTTTAAATGTGTAAATTTAAAAAGGGGAGCTTAATTTACATGATGCTTTGTAAAATATTATTTGGGGTTGAATTCCAATTTATGTCACAAGGGGGCATCGTCTCCCAGGTGGGGCAGCTTGATGAGTCTAGTACTCGGCTCTGGTCTTCAGACTGGCAGAGGCGAGAGAAGGAAGCACATTACCTTTTGCCCGTCTCATGATTTTCCCTGTTGTTTACAGGTTAGTTCATAGTAAAATCACACACATGTGGTCTGTATAACCTCTGTACCATGTAAAGGTAAATACCACCCTATGCTCTTTTTGTTATGATGTGTATTTTGTTTAGACTGAGGTTTTAAGGTAGCGTAGCCAGAATGCTAATGCCGGAATGCTAATGCTGTAACCGTGCACTTGCTTAGCTCCCCGCACATGGCGTAGCTGTGTGTAGCACTTAATGTTCATCATGTCTTGGTTCAGTGCTCCCTTGTCATGTTGTGTATAGATGCTCCTATTACATCTTACAAGTTAGTATATGAAGACTGTCATGTGTATGCATTAAGTAACAGTTTTGAGTCTAAGGAGTGAAATGCTAACTTGCTAGCTCTGCCGTCTGTCTGTGGGATTTCCCACTGTGTTACTATGTTGTTAGCATCCTGCTAAGCGAGGACTAGCGTCCTGTTAGCCAGTCTATCTGGGAACCTTTTGTACATAGTAGTGTATCTACTGAGGCAATAAGTAGAAAAACAAGTAAGTTTGGAGACCAATGTATTTTTATTTTGTGTACCTATGAAGAAATACAGTATACATGACTGTTTATAATTTTGTTTATGAAATGTAAATTTAGATTATTTTATTTTATTTTATTTTATTTTATTGTGTACTGAGTTTGTACTGGCACTGAGTGTGGGAAAAGACCTCTGGAGTTTCAGATGCTGTTAAAGTGCAAGTAAGACACATACATGTGTATAAATAAAAGACTGGCAGAAGCGACAGAAGGAAGCACATTACCTGTTGCCCGTCTCATGATTTTTCTTGTTGTTTACAGGACAAATATTCAACACAAATAATCTGGCAAGAGGCCTCCCATCCGGGGCCTGTTACATTCTGCCTAAAATCAATGAATAACTCCTTGGTCTTTAATATATTTAGATCTAAAAAATGATCTTTGCACCATTCAACAAAGTCAGGTAAGGCCTGGCCATGGTTTGAGACTTGGCCCTGAAGAAGAGTCAGGAGAGCAGTGTCATCAGAAAATTTTACAATATAACTGCCTTCCTGTGACGTTCTGCAGCTGTCTGTGTACATAATAAAAAGCAAAAGAAAAAGGACACAACCTTGGGGTGAGCCTGTACTTGAAAGCCTGGTGCTGGACATGTGTCCGTTCACTAACACCTGCTGGATTCTGTTTGTTAAAAAGTCTAAAAGCAACAATAAGAGCTGAGCAGGTAAATAGGATGCAAGGTGGTCAATTAAGATGTGAGGCTGCATCTTATTAAAAGCATGAGAAGTCCGCAAATAAAATCCTTGCATGGGACTTTGATTTCTCCAGGCACTTATACACTCTGTCCAGAATAAAGAGCTTTGCATCGTCGAAATCCTTGCCGGTCTGGTAAGCAAATTGTAAGGGGTCTAATTTGCCATCTATAAGGGAGACCACCATATCTTTTATGACCTTTTCAAAAATTTTCATGACAAGGGATGTAAGTGCAACTGGTCTGAAGTCACTTAACTCCTTGGCATTTTGATGGTGGACGTTTTCCAGATTGTGGGTATCTGGCCACGTTCCGCACACATCTGGAATAGTTTAGAAAAGACTTCATTCAACTGTTCAGCACAGTAGCGCAATGTGCATCTGCAGATGGCATCAGGACCTACAGCTTTCCTCATGTTTACCTTTTTTAAAAAACTTGTGACACATTCCTGAGATATCACAATATCATTTTCAGGTACCAGTGAACCTTTAAGCAAGGTAACATTTTCCAAAAAGTCAGTTGTTTCAAAATGAGAAAAGAATTAATTAAAAGCATCTGGCAAGTCTGAGTCATTCATCCCATTTACGGGTTATGGGTTGTTTTCCCTCATTAATATGATGATTAATGGATGCCATTGTTTTAATACCATGCCAGGCTGCCTGAAGGTTGCCACTGCTATACTGCATTTCGCTTTAGCCTTACTTATTTCATTTTGCACTTCTCTTGAGGCAGTCTTCTTCTCCTGAGGATCCCCTATAAAGTAAGTCCGTTTCTTTTTGTTGATGACTGATTTAAGTTCCTTCGTTACTCAAGGTTTATTATTGGGATATTTAACCACCGTTTGGTCGGTATCACAGAGTCCACACAGAATATAATCAGTGTACAATCAGTGTGGTTAAGGCTACTTTTGAAATTAAATGTAGATTACTGAAATACAGAATGGAATACAGATTACTAGTTACTGTGTTGAACATATAATAAGTGATGTAACTATTTTAATTACTTCATTGAAGTAATGTAACCTATTACATTAGATTACATTTCTAAAAACATTTCTATGGCAAAAGAGGACATTTCTAAAGCAAAAGATGCATTTCTATGCCAGAAGAAGATATTTCTGTGGGAATAGACATTTCTCTGCCAGAAGAAGACATTTCTATGGCAAAAGAAGACATTTCTATGCCAACAGAAGACACATGTAACCCCTGCAATCACTACCAATTTGATTGGTAATTGGAATTTAATTGCATATTTTTTTCTCAGTAACTGTACCCGATTACAATTAAATTATTTTGTAATTTAATTACTGGAACTAGTAACATGTTAACTACATATTCCCCAACACTGCATACCGTATTGTTAACTTGCTGGAATTATGGGAGAAAATGTTATTTATTTTTTTTTTTTTTACAATTTAACTGACTCATTTGTTAAAAAACAAGTTTGCATTACAAATGCATCACAAGTCCAACAAAGAAATGAAAGAATGAAAATGGAATAACGAAAAACATCACTATAAAATGTTTTTTAATGAAGTTCAGCGCAGGTAGGCTAATCAAACACAAGGACAGCCTTGACAGAAAAGATATAAATAACCTACCACTCTCTCTGCATCTTTACCTCTTTCTGAAGCACACCAATCTAAAAGCCCAATAGACCACAAACTACAGGATCATTATCATAACACCAAAATGAGAGATTAAAGCTTAAATAATAAATAAATATAATATAATAGCTTATTACAGGGATATCGTATGCTGTAAAGCCCAAAAATATACTTGAGTAAAGAGTGAACATACAGTTTAAAAAAAAGGGACATGACAAGTAGCTACTCTTCCCTGAAAAAAAAAAAAAACTTTTTTACTCATAATGACAATACAGATTTAAAAAATACATAAGTACCACGTTGTATAATCCCTATTAACCAGCAATGGATTTTTGAAAATCATAGACTACAGATGTCAAATTGATTGAATTGAATTGAATTGAGATGTTTATGAAAGCACTGAGAGACATCTGTTTCACTTAATAATGTATTTGTATTTGTTTTAATCTAGTGGCCTTAAAATAGTAAAATCTAAAAGCAGTAGTCCTGTCCGGATCAATATACTCTATCCCTGATATGTGTATGTTGTTCTGATATGAAAAGTGTTGATCACTCTGTTACATGCATGTGTGACAGGCCTGCAGACCAACAGGCACACTTTTGGGTAAATTAATGTTACTATATATTCCTACTGCTACTGAAAATTCGAGTTTGAGTGAATTGAATCTTCACAGTGAGACAGTGAAAACAGCTGGTATTGCTTCTAAATTTGGAAATCAGCCATGTTAACAGCTTTGAACAGGGAGAAACCAAGATGCATTTCATTCCTACACTACTCAACTTGTTGCAGATAGTATTTGCCACATTATAGTCCTGAAAAAGTTATTTTACCAACGAATTTCTTTTAAAATCCTTAAAAGATATCTCACTGCCTAATCAAACCAGGAGGCTGCAGTTAGGTCAAGTCCTACAGTTTATTTTCACTCAATATGTCAGTAATAAGTGTTGTAATTTCAGTGTGTGTGCAGAGAAAAACAGTAAAAGACCTTTAATCAAATTACTGGAAACTAATTGACACACAGCAAACCTAGAAGTTTGAGCAAAGGATGAATGTTTGAATTGTGGAACTTTAGGCAAAACACACTATATGCAAGCAATGTGTAGAATGTTGTTTGCAAACAGCCCTGAAAATATAGCATCTATTACTCTTAAATTATGAGAATTTAATTGATTACCATGAAAATGTTCTCGTCTGACAGATTTCATCATACTGTTGATATTCAGCTACAGAGCTACATGTTTAAAGGGGAACTATATCCATTTTCAATATTCCATATGTGGTCTAAGATGGTCCAAAATATTAGTAGCCTAAACATCAACAACTCGCTCCTAAATCCAAAAGCTAAAGAGCTCAAACTCACATTTGTTGTGTCGTAGGGTATAAAGTCTGGAGCTGTTCCGTAGACAAATTAATTGGAAAATATATTCTAGATGACACTGAGAAAACCCAGGGGATAGTTCAGAATATATGGGTATAGTTTCTGTTTCACAAATGAGAACACTACTATAAAATATAAGCTCAGACACATCAAACCAACTTAGGAGAACTAGTGGAAACGAAAGTGACCAACAAGTTATTCATGAACACACTGCAAAGACTACAGCCAACAGCCAACCAGCACGTACATTCCCCAAATGCGTGAGAGGAAGTAACTCCCCACACAAATACAGATGGCAGTCGTCTGTGTTCTTCATTCAAAGAGAATCACACGAAGACCATCTTGTTGCTAGTTAGCCAGTTAGCACATTAACACCACAATCCAATGTGAAAGGAACAGAGCATATTTATTGTGCACTAGTGAACAGTAACACAAACCATGGGGAAACATTTCTGTTAAAGAGCTAAATCTAATTCAGCTTCCAGTGAAAGCATACAGGGGCTGACAAGGAGCAGGTTTTTTTTGTTTTTTTTTTAATGGTTTTTTGGTTAGATGCCTGAAATAAGGTCTGAGGTAACACAATCTTTAGAGACTTTCAAGATAGGCTATGTTCTACAACATAAAATACATCAGTAAATACCCCACTCGTTAACTCTGAAGCTTTCGTGTTGTTGCTAACGAGTAGCTAAATGAGACTACAGAACGTCATCACGTTGACCACGGCTTTGCAACCATGCTGTGGTTGGTTGGTGTAGTCCCTTTATACCCTAATGTTTGCTTTTTACTTCTGGTGATTGCATTTAGGATTGAAAAATCATAAAAGTGGTGTTTATTTGTGAAGTTTATCTTGCTGAACAAAATGTGGAAGTATCATAAATGTCTGTTTGCCACAGAGCTTATTTTCTGCACTAATCCAAAATCCAACGGAAAAATCACATAGGTTTTGTGTCAGGGGACCCAAAGGGCGATGCTAATTCCTGCACTGTTTAACTTTCTGTTGTGTCGGTGAAGATTCTCAGTCAGTCAGTTCTGTTGTGTCATCCTTGGAACACTCTGTGGAGCTGCTCCAGCCTTTCTACCCTATGACATCATGAGTTTAAGGTTTACTTCTCTGATTTCTGGCTTTGAGAGAGAGTAGCTCAGAACTAAACTTTTCTGGGCTATGGATATATCATATTGGAATTCTTAATTTAAGGGTTGTTCCCCTTTAATATTTCTGGCTGTAGGCCCATGATCTATTTGCAGGTGAGAACCTTGACTTGACATGTTTCGATTGGCATAAAAACAGGCATTCCTGGTTGTTTTATGAACAAACTGTTTATCAGTTGATCTCCTTGGTAATGTGTTTATATCACAGCTTCACTGCTGTGGTGACATAGGCCTACTGTGACCAGAAAACTTAACTGATGTATCCTAACTACTGTTTCCCTCAAACCTAGAGCCTGGTGTACATCTAAGCATTAGTTTAAATGGCTGGCTTTTACTTTGAAAACTCAAACAGGAAATCCATGTTATTTCATGACGTGTATCTCAGCAGTCTTTACTTGAGGGTGGGAGAGTCTTCTCTTTCAACACTCAGCATTGAGCGACCATAGCAGCCGTCGTGGCGGCCGCCTCTCACCCTCCCACGCCCCGCTTTCAATAACTGACAGCGCACTGCTGATGCGCTCAGCCGCCACCGCTCCCTGCTTCCTCACACCACCGCTGAGAGCTCGCATTCTCACCGGGGCTTTCCTGTCATTATCACCGCGCATCTCGCACACCCTGGACTTCATAATAAGCCACACAATAGTCCTTTTACCCTCCGTTTCTTAATGACGGGCGGTCGGTTCGACTTTGACGATGGTGGCACCTACTGCGGAGGCTGGGAGGACGGCAAAGCCCACGGCCAGGGTGTGTGCACCGGACCCAAGGGCCAGGGCGAGTACTCAGGCTCGTGGTCCAACGGTTTCGAGGTGGTTGGCATCTACACCTGGCCCAGCGGCAACCTGTACCAAGGCTACTGGGCGCAAGGGAAACGCCACGGACTCGGCGTGGAAACCAAGGGGAGGTGGATTTACCGGGGGGAGTGGACTCACGGGTTCAAGGGTCGGTACGGAGTCCGGCAGAGCCTGAACATACCGGCCAGGTACGAGGGCACCTGGAGTAACGGACTTCAGGACGGATATGGCGTGGAGACATACGGTGATGGAGGTGAGAGGGGAGCTTAGATTCTGATACTAAATGTTTCTCAATCTTGGAACATATGAATATTGTCTCTTTTTATAAACTAACGTTACAGTGTAGGAAAACATCGTGCACATGACCGGTGACCACAAATCAACCCAAATGCCAAATTAACACACCCACACTGTGTTTGTGATGATCTTATGTCTATCATTCAGTTTTATTAAGAAGCTGGCAAGAGCTGTGTGCTTGCTGGAAATAACATTGATTATGGATTGATTAATACATGAAGCAAGTATTTTTATTTTACTATGGATGCTGACATTTTGCCCTGGCTTGGAGTCATGTAGTGTCATACAGGGTCACAGAAATTTGGTGTCTCCATTAACCCTACAGAGCTGATTAGTTTCAAAATGAGGGGGCTTTTGCTACGGTACAGTGACTTATTCAAAATATATATAATGAACCAACAATTTGTGAAACAGACTTAGGTAATTATTAAAACTTCTCGTTATTATGAAATTCCGTTTCATCATGAGATTTAGTAGTTACAAAATTTGATTGGCGATCATTTTTATTTTAGCATATACTTTTTATTTCAAAATACTTCCTTTTTAAATGGTGTTTTTAATTCTTTATGGCATGTTTCTTGGTAACACTTATCACAATGACGTAATTTAGAGGAAGATAAGTAGAAATACATTATTCCCCTCAGCCCACTCACTATGACATCTTTCCATACATTGAAGCGTGTAGATCAGAATTATTGGTACATGTGTGTATCAGGCCCCTGTGTGTGTTTGTGCGTGTTTGTAAAACGAAAGCACGGGAAAAAAAACCCTGAATTTCCTGGGCCCTCGAGCAGTTGAGGGTTAGGCACCTTCCAGTTTCCTTAAACAAGTGAACTGGCACCTCTCCAGCCCAGTCCACACAGTACTTTTTTTAAAAACCTAAACCTAATCTAGTTTACATTGCTGCCTCAGTCTTGTGGAAGAGACTGTGACAGCCACTTTAATGTGTTACAGAGTCCCCTGGAAACACCTGTTGTGGAAACAAAGTTTGACTAAATTTCCCATTTCTTTCGAGTGGAGGAGATGTCAGAGAAGGCCCCTCTGTGGCAGCTTCTCGGGGCTTCTTGTTCAAATATTTTCTCAGTGCATTTGGACAAATGTAGAGTAGATTTACCTCTTACTGTACAGTACAAGCAAAACATGTAGCTGCAGCAGACGGACTACTACTTGCACCAGTGATGTGTTCGACATAACATAAATTATTATCTAGTTGTGATTATGCATTACTAAAATAAAAGAGGTTGCACTACAATTATACAGTCACACATTAGTTTTACAGTTGTCCCTATTTGTTATTGAATTTCAGCACAATATCTAATGTGCTAAGGGAGGAGCACTAAGCAGCCAGTAGTTAACCAGATAAAAACAGCAATAAACCAGCTCAGCAGCTTAACTCAATCCTTGGCAGCAATCACATCATTATCTACAGTAGCATTATTAGGCAACTTTGCTTTATTTCAACTTCGCAAGCTGCTAACTCGTACAAATGAAAAGTCAAACGGCATTTTTTAATGTTATAAAAGACGACATACTTCAATAC
The DNA here is from genome assembly GCF_011397635.1 of Epinephelus fuscoguttatus. Taxonomy (NCBI): domain Eukaryota; kingdom Metazoa; phylum Chordata; class Actinopteri; order Perciformes; family Serranidae; genus Epinephelus; species Epinephelus fuscoguttatus. Next base: position 1,386,942 of record NC_064766.1, on the reverse strand, counting down.
TGGGACCTCCGCCTTCTCTTTCCTCTGCTTTCTGTATGTCGCACCTAAGGGCTTGAAGGTCTTTTCATGATGATAACCCAGTAATCTGACAAATTATGACCTCTTGTTGTCTGTCAGTCACAACCGCTACCTACCTGAGATGCGCACAGATAACTCGTCCCACCCCTCTCTTCCACAGTGATGTGACTGAGCACGGTGCAGGACAGGTTCAGGGCCAGGTCAAATAATGACAAACAACAGGGGAGTTGTTGTTGTTTACTTTTTTGGAGTATGAGGAAAGGGCACCAGTCGGGGCTGCAAATTATTAGAAGTATTTATTTTATTTTATTTATTCTGTTTTATTTTTTTGAGGGCTTGCAGCTGCGCCCCCACCAGCATGTGGCGCCCTAGGCAACCACCTATATGGCTTATGCCAAGAGCTGGCCCTGCACTGTCAATATATATTTCATGTCTCTTTTTATGACAGTAGTGATGCCACTGTTCTCTTGCCTTTCAGCCAGTCACCTGCTCTGCCTCTCTTAGGGTAGCAAGTGTAACGGCTCCCAAATTTAACCAGTTAGCCCCAGCTAGATGGATGTATCAATCAATCAATCAATCAATCAATCACTTGGTCAGTCACTCAGTCAGTTAATTATTTTCTCACATAAAGTCATACAAGGTACAACTCCAGTGAAATGTGATCCTGTCAGCTCCTTCAACGTGTGCATTGCAATTTAGTCCTTTTTTTGCCTCCCCTTACATGGTTGGCTGCTGCTTTCTAATTGCCCATGTTTCCAGGTGGTTCTGTTACCTTAGTTAGTGGTTGTGGAATGATTTAACTGTAGTTTTGGGTAGAGTTGCTACCATGGCTCCAGTGTAACTTTTCCATTAGAGGCACAGGTGCTACCAACTTTTTTTACTTGCTTTCATCAGAACATAATTTGGTCACACCAATTTATTATTATTATTTTTTTTATTTTATTTTTTAATGCCTTCGTGCTGACGATAGCTGTAGCCAAAGGTGTTATGTTTTTGGGTTGTCGGTCCATCCAGTTCTCATGGTCAGATATTTGGTTGGGGTATGTTTTCACAGACATGGATGTAAACTGTAACACAAACTTGACTGGTGCACAGTGGCATAAAATTGTGGGGCAATAATTCTAGTTCTGTCCTGTCTTGTTGTAAATATCGTCATCATCATCATCATCATCATCATTATCATCATCATCACTGTAAACAAATCTTCTTATATTGGAAAAATATATAAATGTTCTCTTTCCAAATTTTTACATGTTTTGGCAGACTATTCTTTCTTCAAAGTTATATTCTATGTTTTTGCATGTTTTGTGTTTTATGTTGAAATGAAATAAAAAGATAAATGTTGATAGTAGATTCAGGACAGTGTTTCCCCGAGGATTTTTTCCAGCAGCGGTGCTGAAGTGGGTAAGTTATGTTTTGCGCAGACAGAAAAAAGCCAGAGCTTTAGACGCATATTTGTACAGAGTTGAAGATGTTGAATTATGTTTGATAAAATGCTTCCCATACCCCATATGGTGTTACGATTGCTCTTGCATGTGGGGGCAGATGTAACATTTGACATCTAGTGTTTCAATCAGTGTTGTGATTTTAACTTTAACCAGCAACCTCATAATGCTCCTAACAACGAAGTAAAGTGGTCCTACATTAGTAAACTTTATTTAAATCATACAAATTATCTAAAGCACACATTACGTTCACTTTGCATGTGGGGAACTTCCTGCAAAAGTCTTACGGTTGCACCCATGTGACCAGTGGAATTTACAACCATCGGCCACTATTGGAGCCCTGTTCCGCCATTAATGATAGTTTATATAACGTCCTATGGGCATCGATTTATCAGCAAAACTGATGAATCGGTCAACCTCTAGTTGTAATTTTGCAACTGCAGGCCTTACAGGGCTCATCGAATTAGAGACTCACAATATTGGATTTTTTTTGCCAATATTGGATTTTTTTTGCCAATATCCAATATGCAACTTATCCTGAGCTACGTCGTGGGGACAGCAGGCTGAGCAAAGCACCTCAGATGTCCCTCTCCCCAGCAATACTTTCCAGCTCCTCCAGGGGGACCTCAAGGCATTCCCAGGCCAGATGAGATATGTAATCCCTCATGCGTGTCCTGGGTCTACCCCTGTATTCAAGACTACTCCAGTTTTTTCATTTTTCTTTTTTTTTTGCATTATGGCAAAAATGATTTGTTAAATTGTTGAGTTGTTAAATACTTACTCGACAAGTGGACATGGCTCTGAACAAGACAGGGAAAGGATGGAGGAAGTTGGAGCAGGAACCAAGCAGCAGCCTCTGGGGCTGAAAAATTAAGCCAACGTTGAAGTGCCAAAAACAAATTAATTGAATGTCCACTTGAGGCTGGCTTCAGCAGCCAGTCAGTCCCCATAGACCCCATGTTAAAATATCCAACTTTTCAGCAGAAATAATCGTGTTCACAGCCTGATACAAAAAACTGTATCAGTTTCTTTAGCTAATTTCACAAGCCTATTGAATGTGATATTGTGTTACTGTGAAGTAAACTAGAGACACAAACTGAAGCAAGACATCATACATTGTCTTGAATATCATCAGCATCATCAGATTATCTTTATACATCAAAAACTGTGTTAGTGTTAAAATTAATGCTAAAAAATGTTCTGCTCACACCTCAACCTCTCTATATCAGCGTTGCAGGCTCAATGTCCATCCAAGTCCCCCTCTTGTTAAAGTCTTGTTCATTACTCAAGAAGCGTACACACTTTGTACTGTTTCCACCCAACCGGGTTATAAACCTGAATAAAACTTAGGCGTGTGAGGTACATTCAACTCAGTCTGGTAACTCAGGCAGTATCACACAATAACACGTCCCTGTGCAAGTGTAAGTAATGTTAATAAAACTCACAACAGCAGCATGAGTTTTAAATACATGTAAGTGCGAGATATATAAAGCAACATATGAAAAACACACCCACAACAGGAACATTTTTAAATTGTCAATGTTCGGGAACTGCAGAATCTGTGGCGCTTATGAGCTAACGTTACCTGCCACCAGCCGGATACACACCTACATGCACTTGCATGCATGTTGCTGCTGGACAGTGAGACAATGGTGGCTAGAAAGAAGACTAGCGCCATTTGGAAATACTTCAGACTCAAAAAAGACAAGGTTTCGTGCAAACTGTGCAACACGAAACTTTCCTACAATCATTCAACCGGGTCGGTGTGAAACCACATTGACCACAAGCACCTGGACATCAGCCTGTGTGGAGAGGCTTCCTCTGACGTTGGCAAAGGCGGTGCAGCTCGGCAACCTAACATTAGCATGTCATCGTTGTTTGTGAACCTGAGACGATGTGATAATCGCAGGGCAGAGGAGATAACTGATCTCATTGCGGACATGACGGTGCAAGATACACTCCCGTTGAGCTTTGTCGAATGCAAAGGTTTCAAGAAGCTAGAGTTTCTTGAGCTGGAATACAAATGTCCAGGGCGTTATGCCATTACAACCAGAGTAGAGATTAGACACCAGAAAATGACTGAAGAGATCAAGATGAATTTGGAGAAAGTGGAGTTTGTGGGGATAAGTACAGACGGCTGGACAGCCATGACAACCAAGTCATGTGACAATAACGTGTCACGTTATAATTGATGGACAGCTGCACAATTATGTGCTTCAAACCACTGCACTAGAGGAAGGCACATTGCTGAAAACTTGGCAGCATTCTTGAGAGATGCAACTTGTGAGTGGGGACTGGAAAACAAAGTTGTCGCATGTGTCCATGATAACGCGACCAACGTGGGGGTGGCTAACAGGGACCTGTTGAGGTGGGAGTTGGTGCTGTGTTTTGCCCATACCCTGCAGCTGGCAATTAACGATGGATTGAAGGCCAATGCGATGAGCAAGCTGATTGGTGCATGCACGAGACTGGTGAGTCCATTTCCACCACAGCATGGTGGCCACCGTAGCCCTCAGGAGAAAGCAGGCTCATTTAGAGCTGAAGGACCACGAACTAATCCAATTCTGCAAGACACGCTGGAACTCAATACAAGACATGTTCGAGCGCCTCCTGGAACAGTGATGGGCCGTCATTGCCGTCCTCTCTGACTGCTGACTTCCCTCAGAAGTGCCACCACTGTTATGAGTGGTGAGACCTACATGTCGGTGTCCATGGTGTACCCCATAACCATGAGTTTGCTGAACAGGTAAATGTAGAATAATAAAATATAATAAATCATATGGTAATAAATCATATGTGAGTGAGGAATATGGCATTTTAAAGTAAAATAAATCACCTAAACTTTCGACTAAAACATTTTTTCCAGTTTATTTGTTTTTTAATCATTTATTAAAAGCCAAATAAATGTAGGACTCAGTTGGGAATTCTTAATTAAGTGATTTTTCTTTTTTATTAATAACATGCAGCAGTTGCAGTGTAAATACAATTACACAGCAAATACAATTACAAATTAAAGCTGCAAGCAGCGATGAACGGGCCCTCGCAGTCCACGCACGTCGAGGCATGCTGCCGTCGGGGGGCGTGCACCTAGAGGTCTTGTCAGCTGTAATAAATAAAAAAATAAACGTTATCTCTTACTTACATTTCCAACAGCCATAACTGTAAGTCCTACATCTGAAATAAGACCATCAGCTGAAAGCCAACAAGATTTCCTACATTTCTATGTATGTACAGTGGTGGAAAAAAGTTTTCGGACACCCTTAAAATTTTACACAATCTCAAATATTATCATGAAATATTTGTGGAAAAATCTTTTTTGTGTTTCAAAAGGTGTGGCTGCATTAGACAGATACAAACAAATACAAATTATATTTTTTTGTTTATTGTTTACAAGAAAAACTAACAAAACTAAATTCTTGACAGTTTCAATATGTCAGTTCTTAACATTGTCAGTATCAGAGTCAACAAATAACAGAGAATGTGTTCAAAACTGAACAAAAAATAAATAAACCATCACATCATCAAATTAATATTTAGTAGTCCTGCCACTGGCACGTAGTAGAGCTCTAATCCTGGCTGGCATGTTCCCCACGAGCCTTTCACACTGTTGAGGGGTAATCTTGTCCCATTCTTCTTGAATTACTGCTTTTAATTCTTCTAAATTCTTTGGTTTATGCTTTGAAACAGACCTTTTGATAATCCACCACAGATTTTCAATGGGGCTCATGTCCGGGATTGAGCTGGCCACTCTAAGACCTGGATACTGTGCTCCTGCAGCCAAGTTCTACTGGCCTTGGATGTGTGGCAAGGGGCATTATCTTGTTGAAACATCCAGTTTTTACCTCGACGGAACAGTGCACGCGCAGAAGGGAGCATGTGGGCTTCGAGAATGGTACAATACTTGGTAGAGTTTAATGTGCCTTCACAGACAGTGAGATGACCAACACCAGCAGCACTCATGCATCCCCAAACCATGATACTGCCTCCACCATGCTTGACAGTAGGTACTGTACATGCTGGAGATAATGCTTCGCCTGGCCTTCTGCGTACCCTCACATTAGTAGGAGGAAGATAAAGCTGGAGACTGGACTCATCTGACCACAAAATCTTCTTCCAGTTCCTGGCTGTCCAGTTCTTGTGTGCCTGGGCCCAACGATGCCGGGCTAACCTCTGTCTCTCATTGATCAGGGGCTTCTTGATAGCCTTGTAGGACCTTTAAGCCATGATCTAAAAGTTGGCCACGTACAGTGCGGGTGGAACACTGGACACCAGTTTGGTTTGACCACTGCTGCTGAAGCTCCAGTGATGTCATTCGGCGGTTTTGCCTGCACATGCGGATCAGGATGTGGTCATTTCTTGCTGAAGAAACCCTTGGACGCCCAGATCTTGGTTTGTCTTCCAAGCTGTTAGTTCGTCTGTATTTCTGCAGAGTGTATCCAACTGCTGAAGGACTGCATCTGCACTTCCTGGCTATCTGGCGGCAGCTGTACCCTTCCTGGCTGAGAATCTTTATCTTCAGGCGTGTTTCCTGCATTCGGTTCCTTGTTTTAGCCATTTTTGTGTCTGAGGAACTTTCAAATGTGCTGGCTTTATGTAGACACGAAGCTTGGCAACAAAAATTGTGTCTTTTAATAAAAATAACGAACTTCATCACTGGTACCAAAATGACCCAATACTCAAAATTTCTAATGTATTTTTATGGAACCAATCAATTTTAAGTTTTTAATGGCTTTTTTAGGATTTATTTAGTATTTTGGCTGTGACTGTACTAAAAGAAATTGCACTTGAAGACCTAAGAGTGATTCTTAATGCAATATTTCACAAATGCATGGGGTGTCCGAAAACTTTTTTCCACCACTGTATTGTCTATGTGAAGTAAAAGATGTGGGATCCAAATCAAGCTGAAGAGAATTTTCTCTCCAGTTTTTCTAGCTGCTCTCCACTCTAGCGATGATGTCACGCACTCTAGCTCACGCAATACACACCCATTATAAAACCAGAAGACAAGCTAAAAATCCTTAAAAGTAAAACTGTGATGGTTTCAACACCGTAAAAGATTTTAAAAAGCTGAATACATGCCCAATAGTTGAAGGTCTTCTGATTCTTTAAAAGTTGACATGGTGTCTCTAGCTCAAAGTATGAGGGACAAGAAGAGGTTGAAAGTCGATGAGTTTTGAAGAGGATTTGAAGATTTTCCAATTTACTTCCATTCACAATAATTAGAGCGCCACCTATTGGCCGATTTGCACCGAATTTTGCACAAACCCTCATCGTGCCATGGAACACAATTAGCAAAAGTGTTGTGGTAATCCGACTGTATTTGTTCAAGATAGGAAAGACTGTCTGTTTTGAAAACAATGTGCAGGAATTTGTTGTTTTATATTTTGGGCGTTTTTTGGACTATCAAAATTCTTTTAATAACTCTTTGTCAGGAGGGTCCACAGATGCTTCATGCAAAGTTTGGTGCAAATCAGTCAAATCGCCTAGGAGGAGTTCGAAATAGTAGGTTTTTCATTGTTCGCGATTTTGCAAATGGAAATTCAATGCAAAAGTGGGTGTGCCTTACATCACACAATTCAGCTGAATTCAGGGAACACTGAGATATAAAGATTCAAAACGTGTGACATGTTATGTGGGAGTGGTGGGCCAAAAACGCTTTTGCATTGAAAATAGTGCCACCTGCTGGTCATTTTTGGTGTGTGAGTTATAGGGGCCAGTCTTTACCACCCCTATCAATTTCATTTCCATAAGTGTTATGGTGTTGGCACAGTGCCAAATATTAAATTAGACTGCCACCACAGCGTCACCTAGTGGCAGATCGGTAACTCCTTTGTCAGATATTCTCAGGAGGGCATTGACAATAATTGTTCTAAGTTTCATGTTAATCCGAGCAACCAATGTGGAGATATAAAATACTTCAATTTAAAGTGCGCCACCTGGTGGTCATCGCCTGAAATTTTGCACAGCGCGTCAGGGGCTCATGGGGAAGGAGTAAACTGAGTTTCATGTCATTCGGACACACCAATGTGGAGATATGCAACACTTCCTGTTTTGTACCAAATCTGCAGGAAGTTGTTATTTAATAACTTGAGTATTCTTTGGAATATCAAAATTCTTTTAATAACTTTTTGTCAGGAGAGTCTGTGTGAGATGCTGTGTGCAAAGTTTCGTGCAAATCGGTGATTTGGAGGAGTTTGAAAAAGTAGGTTTGCGACAAGTTGTGAATTTGCGGAAAAAAAACAGGAGGCGGAAATGGGCGTGGACTATATCACGAGATTCAGCACAATTCACTGAACACGTGGATATAAGGTTTTTGAATGTGCCACAAAGTATATGGGAGTTATGAGCCAAAACGCACTTTCCTTGATTATAGCGCCACCTCGTGGTGGAAATTCAGGACGACAATAGATTATAAAATTTTCCACCAGGTGTGACATATATTCCAAGTTTGATGAGTTTTGGGGTATGTTCAGGCAGTGAAAAATGCGATCATTTGGGACCAAAAAAAAAAAAAAAAAAAAAATCATTCAAAAACCAATAGGGACCTCGCAGGTCGAGACCTGCTTGGGCCGTAATAATCATTAGAAAAACAATAGGGACCTCGCAGGTTGAGACCTGCTTGGGCCCTAATTAAAATATCTTTGCCAGGCATCTGAATCCAACAGGTGAGCACAACAAAGTAGCTGACTTCAAGAACACTGTGGCGGCATCCCTGAAGAAGAGAATGGTGTCCTACAGAATTGGACAGAGCTGGCACTGTGCCACTGTCGACCCCCGCCACGAGCACCTCAGTTTCCTCCAGGTGGAAATGCGACGGGCAGTAAAAGAGAAACTTTATGCTCAGTATCACAGCCTCCTAGAGGAAAGAGGTGCTGTGGAGGAAGAGGAAGATGCCTCTTATGCTGTCGAAAAAGCCTGCAGTGTCGATTCAGAAGAAGGCACCTGGGCTGGGAGCACCGAACTAAAGTGTGTGTGTGTGTGTGTGTGTGTGTGTGTGTGTGTGTGAAAAGGTGTGAAAGAGCGAGTGAGATAGGCTGGCTATGTGAAGAGGGTGGACTGAAAAATAAGACAGGCCAAGCCTAGTCATACCGTATATTTCGCAGCCACTTTTATTTGTTATAGTGTACCGTGCTCCTGGCCCGTATTCTGAATTTTTATCTGAATTCTCAGAGTTTTTATCCAGTTTAGTTCTTAAATCAGATAAAGTTATTATTGTAGGCGATTTTAACATTCATGTCGACGTTGATAATGACTCCCTGGCTACCGCGTTTATCTCATTATTAGACTCCATTGGCTTCAGTCAGGGTGTACATGAACCTACTCATTGTTTTAACCATACCCTCGATCTAGTTCTGACGTATGGAATTGAAATTGATAACCTAAAAGTCTTTCCACAGAATCCCTCGCTATCGGATCATTATCTGATTACTTTTGATTTCTTTTTACTCGATTACACGCCACTCAGCAACAGTTACTATACTAGATGTTTATCAGATAGTGCTGTCGCAAAACTTAAGGAAAAGATTACTTCGTCGTTAAATTCAATACCAATACCTTCAGTAACAGAGGTTTCCCGTGCCGACTTTAACCTCTCCCGAATTGATCATTTTGTCGATAGCACCGTAGGCTCGCTCTGAACAACGCTCGACTCTGTAGCTCCTCTTAAAAAGAAGTTAAAAAAGCAAAGAAAGTTCGCTCCTTGGTATAACTCTCAAACCCGTAAGTTAAAACAAATATCGCGAAAATTTGAAAGGAATTGGCGATTAACCAAACTGGAAGAATCTCGTTTAATCTGGACAGACAGTCTCAAAACTTATAAGAGGGGCCTCCATGATGCCAGAGCAAACTATTACTCAGCTCTAATAGAAGACAATAAGAACAACCCCAGGTTTCTTTTCAGCGCTGTAGCCAGGCTGACTGAGAGTCAAAGCTCTATTGAGCCTTGTATTCCCTTAGCCCTTAGCAGTAATGATTTTATGAGCTTTTTTAATGACAAAATTCTAATTATTAGAGGCAAAATTCATGACCTCCTGCCCTCAGATAGTACCTATCTAACCTCAAACACAGCTGTAAAATCTAATATATATTTAGATTGCTTCTCCCCAATTTCTCTTCAAGAATTGACTGCAGTGATTTCTTCATCCAAATCATCAACGTGTCTCTTAGACCCCATCCCAACTAGGCTACTTAAGGAGGTCTTTCCTTTAGTTAACACTCATATATTAGATATGATCAATATATCCTTATTAACAGGCTATGTACCACAGTCTTTTAAGATGTAAGATGTAAGCTGTAATTAAACCTCTACTAAAAAAGCCCACCCTGGATCCAGAGGTGTTAGCCAATTATAGACCAATATCTAATCTTCCCTTTATGTCAAAGATCCTTGAGAAAGTAGTCGCAGACCAGCTGTGTGATTTTCTCCAGGATAACAATTTATTTGAGGAATTTCAGTCAGGATTTAGAGTGCATCATAGCACTGAGACAGCTCTAGTTAAAATTACAAATGACCTTCTGATTGCTTCAGACAAAGGACTCGTCTCTGTACTTGTTTTATTAGATCTTAGTGCGCGTTTGACACAATTGACCATCAAATTCTGCTGCAGAGACTGGATCACTTAATTGGCTTAAAGGTTCAGCACTAAGCTGGTTTAAATCTTATTTATCTGATCGTTTTCAATTTGTTGATGTTAGCAATGAACCATCCTTACGTACAAAGTTTTTTGGAGTTCCGAGTTCTGTGCTTGGACCAATCCTGTTTACTCTATATATGCTTCCTTTAGGTAACATCATTAGAAATCACTCTATAAATTTCCATTGTTATCGGATGATACTCAGTTGTATTTATCAATGAAGCCAGAAGAAAGCAATCAATTAACTAAACTCCATAATTGCCTTAAAGACATAAAAACTTGGATGAGCACCAATTTCCTGATGTTAAATTCAGACAAAACTGAAGTTATTGTTCTTGGCCCCAAACAACTCAGAGACTCTTAATCTGATGACATAGTTTCTCTAGATGGCATTGCTCTGGCCCCTGCCACTACCGTAAGAAACCTCGGAGTAACATTTGATCAAGATTTGTCTTTTAATTCTCATTTAAAGCAAACCTCATGGACTGCATTTTTTCATCTGCGTAATATTGCGAAAATTAGGCCTATCCTGACCCGAAAAGATGCAGGAAAAATTGGTCCACGCTTTTGTTACCTCAAGGCTGGATTACTGTAACTCTCTATTATCAGGTAGCTCTAGTAAGTCCTTAAAAACTCTCCAGCTAATTCAGAATGCAGCAGCACGTGTACTAACAGGAACTAAGAAACGCGATCATATCTCTCCTGTTTTAGCTTCTCTGCACTGGCTCCCTGTAAAATCCAGAATTGAGTTTAAAATCCTACTGTTAACTTATAAAGCTCTAAATGGTCAAGCTCCGTCATATCTTAGAGAGCTCATAGTGCCATATTATCCCACCAGATATCCCACCAGCGCTCGGAGAACGCAGGGTTACTCGTGGTCCCTAAAGTCTCCAAAAGTAGATCAGGAGCCAGAGCCTTTAGCTATCAGGCTCCTCTCCTGTGGAATCATCTTCCTGTTACGGTCCGGGAGGCAGACACCGTCTCCACATTTAAGACTAGACTTAAGACTTTCCTCTTTGATAAAGCTTATAGTTCGGGCTGGCTCAGGCTTGCCCTGTACCAGCCCTTAGTTAGGCTGACTTAGGCCTAGTCTGCCGGAGGACCCCTCTATAATACACCGGGCCCCTTCTCTCCTTCTCTCTCTCTCTCTCTCTCTCTCTCTCTTATCCTATTACTGCATCTTGCTAACCCGGCCATTCTGGATGTCACTAACTCGGCTTCTTCTCCGGAGCCTTTGTGCTCCACTGTCTCTCAGATTAACTCATATCACAGCGGTGCCTGGACAGCGTGACGTGTGTGGTTGTGCTGCTGCCGTGGTCCCGCCAGATGCCTCCTGCTGCTGCTGCCATTATTAGTCATTAGTCATACTTCTTCTGTTATTATACACATATGATTATTGTCACACATGTATACTGCCAGGTATTAATACATACTTTCAACATATTGTACCGCAGTAACCAGAACTATAACTACAATATTATTACTTTCATTAATGTTGTAAGATACTGTCATTACCTGCATCTCTCTCTCTCTCTCTATCTCTCTCTCTCTCTCTCTCTCTGTGTCATATGGATTACTGTTAATTTATCATGTTGATCTGTTCTGTACGACATCTATTGCACGTCTGTCCGTCCTGGAAGAGGGATCCCTCCTCAGTTGCTCTTCCTGAGGTTTCTACCGTTTTTTTTTTCCCCGTTAAAGGGTTTTTTTTGGGGGAGTTTTTCCTTATCCGCTGTGAGGGTCTTAAGGACAGAGGGATGTCATATGCTGTAAAGCCCTGTGAGGCAAATTGTGATTTGTGATATTGGGCTTTATAAATAAAATTGATTGATTGATTGATTGATTGATTGTTAAATCTATCATGAGCTTATCTGTTAATGATTATATGGCTGCTCCATTTGTATAATTAAGTAGTCAAAGCTCCACTACTCTGTATTCAGAAAATAGTGGTGGATATCCCCCACCTCTCTCTTCTATCTCTTTCTCCATCTCCCTGTTTGCTCACCTGGTTGATGCTGAATGTGAGGCCTGAAAATGTTATTTTTGAGAGCTTAATGGTTATGATAGTAAGATAGTATAATAGTACAGATGACTGATTTATCATTTGAATAATGTTTATTATGTCGCCTTTTGTTTAGTGAGTTGCCATTGTTTTATAATTTGATTGTTGATCACATTGATCGTTGATCATTAATATTGTTCCTGCCTTTTATGCCTATTGGCATGTAGGACTGTTTATTGTCTAAATGTTAGTTGCTCAGTGCTTCAAACAAAATGAATGGCTTGGAAATGCCACACATTGATTCCAGTGATCATTCGTTTCTTTTTGTGTCATTTGCTAACTTTTATTCATCACTGAGGAGATATCTTTTGATTTTCAGCAGTGTTCAGAGTAACTGGTGTGCACACATTTCAGTAGTATTTCAACTAATTTGGTATGCAGAGAATATTTTTCCGGTAGTTATTAAATGCACACAATATTTTGAAAGACAATGTTTTACCCTTGTAGATTATATTGTGCTTAAATTGAAATGTTTTAGACAGATTTCATGTTATACACTAGTCGATAAGGAAATATCAGTGAAGTCGACAAGGAAAATAGTTGGTTGGCAACATCCCTACTTTCTAACAATAGTTCATGTTGTTACATCCTTTCTCTTTTGAGATTTGGTGCTGTTACCTCAAAATTTGACTTGTCTCTGCTGGCTGTAAACAACAAAACAAAACTCTTTAATACTAACAGTGCTTATTATTGCTGAACGATAAACATTTCCATATGTTCGTCAACTTAGCAATAAAAATCTCTTTGCAACTAATGAAAATACTAGACAAAACAACTGTCTTATACTAAACACGTTTTCCAAACAAATACAACATGCTGACGTTATTAGCACCAGCCTATGGCATTTTACATTGTATACATTAGCCTAGCGACGAGCGGAGATTTCCTCTGTTCATATGAAGCCAGGATGAGTCCCTGAAGGATAAATCACACACATGATTTAAAATGCTATTTAAGTGGAGGCTTTACTGTCTTCACAATTTATTGTTTCTTATCTGTGAAATACAAGTAAATACAAGCTTCGTTTCCACTGAGGGAAATGGTGTCAGCTTACAGAAACAGACAGGAGGTCTGGGTCACCACGCCGCTGAGCGTGAGGGTGGGCGAGTTCAACTTTCTGTCAATCCCTGGAAAGCTGTTGATGTAGCACTTTTCTCCTTATGAAAGTAACACGGCGATTATTCAACCAATGGTCAGACAAGAGCATAGCGACCAAATAATTGACTAGTTGACCAGGAGACTACAGCCCTACTTGACATTAGCGTTTCTTTTTGTTGTTTATTGTCCATTGATCTGCAGATGTCACACTTGGCTGTATACTTCTTAATCTGGTCATTCATGCTGAGGCAGTAGACACACTCTCTAGCCATCTAGGCATCCTTCTACACCCAGATGTGATGAGTGTAAGCGGCTCGTGATTTCTGTCCTCAGTGCATCAGGAATGACAGCATGCTCACCCCTGAAGACTATTCCATCTTGGTGGCTCAGCTTCCCTTGTAATGAGAAGTAAGGCCTGATTTCACTCGGTACATGTGACTTGTCCCATCCCTGGCTCATTGTTTTAATGAGAAACTGCAGTGTTTTGTCTTTTTCTGTGGCAGGCCTTATGTCATGTAGTCTGGCTGCCAGGACCGTAAGTGATTCTGATTGATGAATGAAGAATGATGAATGATATAAAATATAATCAACAAATATATAATTATGTATTATTAAAGGTGAAGATAAACCATTAATGCATTGGTAATCTAATAAAATAATAAATAATATTCTGAAATATTTTGCAAAATGTGTATGGTGTTACTTGAAGAATGTTTTGATGCTGATACTTTTGTAATTTTACTTGAACAAAACTTTGAATGCTTAACTTTTACTTGTAAGAGTATTTCTAAACTGTGGTATTGCTACTTAAACTTAAGTAAAATATCTTTCAAAAGTGTCAGTTGCCAGTTGAGATAAGATAGGATTAACCTTCATTGTAGGACTGCCCCTTGAAAGTCGAATATTTGAATCCTCAGAGACCCCTCGGTTGACTGAAACCGCTTCAAGTTGAGCAGTCTTTGCTTTTTTTTTTTTGCCAGTCAGTGTGCTGTACAGTGTACCTCTGAGGATGTTTGGTCTCCAAATTTTCCTGCAGAGTGAGTGCTTTTGACTTTAATATTATTTTATGGTACAGACATGTGAAGATGTGATGCAGCAGCACAGAGGAGAAACTTTCCACCGTAAGGCTGAGAAATAGCATTATCTTGTCTCTTCTGCTTGGAAGTGGTAAATTTACAGCTCACAGCAACTTAATATGACACTGTCTCTGGCTTTTGTTTGATATCTGGTCGGCAAAATGTGTAGTTGCACATTTCTGATACGTTGTTAGGGCAGTTAGCTTGTTTACTGTATTACATGCTGTCACACTGAATGTTCTGCTGAGCCATGTTCAAAGTTTTGAACTTAACACACATACATATATATATATATATATATACATATATATGTACACTAAAAACTGCTGGGTTAAAAATAACCCAACTTGGGTTATTTCAGTAACCCACTGCTGGGTCAAAAAGGGACCGACCCAGCCATGGGTTGTTTTAACCCAGCAGGCTTGGGTTATGGGTTTGACCCAGCATGTTGGGTTATGTTTTCTACTCAAAAAATGGGTTAAAATGACCAGGTTGTTGGGTTAAAGCTACCCAAAGGTGGGTTGAAAAATACTACCCAAAATCTGGGTTATCACTTATTTCATTTAAATCTACTTCTGCATTAAGAAATGAATTTATGAAATTAAATTATTAAATGATGAAGAAAGTACATCATGTCTCAGATTCTTTTATTGCAACAAGCAATAATGTATGAAAATAGATGTTAAAAAAAACAAAAAACAAAATCTGTAATATAAAAAATAAATATTATAAAATTAATTTCACATTCATGTTCAACATGAGCAACTTTTGTCAAACAATTTCATTTCATTTTTTTTTTTTTTTTTTTTTAAGTTTTTCTATGGACACAAAGATGTAATCATGTAGTGAGTAGCCAACTTTAAAATCTAGAAAACAACAGCTAACTGAGCTCTCATCAACTTTATGGCATTGTTTAAAATCTAGAAAACATACATACTTAAATCATGAAAAATGTAACCAGGGAGTAGCTCACTTTAAAATCTGGCATGAATGTACTTAGATCACAGCTAACTGAGCTCTCATTAACTTTATGGCATTTGATTCATGTCCTGGGATGTTGAAGATGACTGTCTGTATGAACTCCCAAACCTGGGCACATGGTTTTGGGTAAGTGACATCAAACACAAAAAAATGCCTTGAAACACCCATCAACTGCACCCAAAAGAGATGGGTGCTCCATGGCTGTCCCATTTATGATTACAAACGCTTGGGAACACTGATGCTCTTCCCCCAGCATGAGGACATATGGGTACTCTGTTGTTGCTCTGCTCAGGTAGCCCACCAATAGACACAAATCATATTCAAGAATAGATTATATTTTTGTCTCTAAAACACTTTTTTCAGCAGTACAGACAGCTGAAATTATTTTGGCCTCACTGTCCGACCACCACGCAATTAAAGTAAATTTAAGGTTATCAGCCACTAATCCAAAATCACTCCGCTGGAGGTTTAATACTACTTTACTATCAAATTATGATTTTTGCTCCCAATTTAAATCTAAACTTCATGAATTTCTCACAACCAATTTGGAATCAGTGGAAGATTTCAGGTACATCTGGGAAGCAACCAAGGGGTTCATAAAAGACAATGTTACATCGTTTGCATCCTTTTTAAATCGCTCTCGCCTGCAAAAAACTATTGATTTAGAGAGACAGCTGGCATCTTTAGAAAAAGCACAACAACGCTCCTTTTGCTCTTTACGAGCAGGTGAGCTTAACATGGTGAAGAATGAGTTAAATGCATTATATAGAGCTAGAGCTGAGTTTCTAATTAAAAAATCTAGAGAACACCATTATTTTAATAGTAGCAGGCCATCACTCCAGTTGGCTCTTAAGCTTCGTTCTAATGAGCGAAAGGCATGCATTTCTGCAATACGATCACCAGATGGCAATATAGTAACTACTCCAACTGAAATCAATTCAGCTTTCTCATGTTTTTATAAGAAACTGTATAAAACGGACATTATTTTCAATAAAGATAAATATGATATGTTTTTCACTGATTTAAACATGAGGAAACTATCAGAAGCAGAAGCAGCTGACTTAGGAGCAGATATTTCTCTTGAGGAACTATGGGATTCAGTGCAAGAAATGAATTTGGGTAAATCTCCTGGCCCAGATGGTATTCCTATTGAGGTTTATATCAATTTTTGGCCTGAACTGGGTCCCATGCTTATGGAAATGATAAACATATCAATCAGAAGAGGTTCCTTTTTAAAGCAAACAAATACAGCATTAATTTCTTTACTTCTCAAAAAAGAAAAAGATCAATTGTGTTGCACTAGTTATCGTCCAATATCACTAATTAATGTAGATATGAAGATATATGCCAAAGTGCTTGCACGCCGCCTCAATAAATATCTTGCAAAACTTATTCACTGTGACCAAACAGGCTTTGTGAAAGGCCGCTATAGTTCAGATAATTTGAGAAGATTATTACATATTTTACATTTAACTCCAGACTCTTTAGATTCTCTTACTTCTTGCAGAAATTCTAAGTCTTGACGCTGAAAAAGCATTTGATAGACTTGAATGGGAATACCTCTGGACCCTTTTAGAGCATTTAGGTCTAGGTGAACAATTTATTAGCTATATTAAAGTTCTTTATGCAAACCCAGGAGCGATGGTGGTATCCGGAAATGCCTGTTCACCACATTTCCAAATTTTTAGAGGTTCCCGTCAAGGATGCCCGCTGTCTCCTTTATTATTCGTCTTATCTCTAGAGCCTCTTGCTCAAAAAATACGCCAATCTCCTAGTATTTTACCTATTACAATAAATTCCACAATTCATTACATATCACTTTGGAAGAAAATTTAGTCCATCCGCATAGATTACAGGATCTAATCTATGCAGGAGTTCCCCTCAAACAAGCTAAATTATGTTTTGGTCCTATTATCTCAAATGTTATAATAACTTGGAAGCTGGTGACTAAACATACTAATCTTAAAACAAAGTGGCACCATCACACTCCAATATTTCACAATTATAATCTGTTGCCTGGTGGACGCACATTGGCTTATCCAATATGGTCAAACAATGGAATTTACTTACTTGGACAGCTGTTTAATACTAATGGTCTCTGTACATTCCAGGAACTTCAGCAGCAGTACAACCTACCAGGTTTTTCTTTTTTTTTTAATATCTGCAGCTCCGTTCTGCCTTGAAGGCATACGGGGTTCCATGGGACTCTGAACTTCCTAAATGTGACCTTACAAATCAATTGTACAAAACAAATAAAACCAAGGGAACTGTATCAGTGTTGTATTCCCAAATAATGCAAAGCTCTTATAAATCAATGGCAATTCAAACCACTTGGCAAAATCATTTTAGTTCTATCTCTTCTGAAATATCTTGGGAAACCGTATGGAATAATGTTAAACTAGCCTCAAAAAATCCTAAACACCAAACTATTCACCTAAGATTTGTACATAGAACTTATTTAACACCAATAATTAGATACCGGATCAAGTTAGCACCATCTCTCCTATGCCAATTTTGTTCACAAGGTTACATTGGTACCTTTACACATATGTTTTGGGAATGCTCCAAGGTACAGTCTTTTTGGTCCCAGGTCACTGAATCTCTATCAGAAATTCTTAACAAAGACATTCCATGTTGCCCTCTACTATGTTTGCGAATGATAATGCTCGGGTCCCTATGTCTGTTCATGAAAAAAGAATTTGGCTTTCTGGCCTAACTGCTGCGAAGAAAATCCTGGTAGTACGGTGGAAGCCACCACACACATTATCTTTAAACCATTGGTGGTATTTGCTGTTAGATATTTTGACCTTAGAGCTTTCTGTTGCATGGTCTCATGGTGCTAAGGGGAAGACCATAAGGTCTTGGTCAGAAGCTCTTCTAACTGTGAAAGCACTTGCTGGAAGAAGGGAGGGGTAAACTATGGTTGGGTGGGTGGCGGGTGGATCACTCACTAGGGAGAGAAATGAGGGGAGATTATATAAAGGATTATAAATCACAAATTGTTGATAATTGGATGTGCATGTGCCCATGCATGTGTGTATGTGCATATATGCACATGTGACATATAATCATGTAATGTGTAATAAGCATGTGGATCTAGTTGTTTATATTGTTTATGTACTCAGTTACAGGTGCAGCTATGTGCATATGAAATTAAGTTGAGGTATATATGGATAAACATGTTTGCATACGGTTTGCATGCTAGGTACTTCTGTGTACATTATACAATATGAATTAATTTAAGTTTAATTATTATATTTAACAAAATCAGTGTTATTGTGTTACTGTTACATGTATCCATATGTGTACACCTATTTTCTGTCTGTCAACATGAACTAATAAAAAAAAAAAAAAGTTGTTCACAAAAAAAAAGAAAAAGATTAACTTCATTAATCTGATACAGGACCTTGTTCTAACTGAACCTCAAAACTGAGTTTTGCATACCAGTATACTACTTTTTTATTAATGTGCCTGCATGATCCAACAATCGCTTCAGTGTGTATGCCAGTGGTTCTAAAACTGTGGGAGCCACTGGTTAGAGCATAGAGCCACTGCAGGCTGAGCGTAGATGACCAGTAAAAAATATGGAATGAAACTGAGTTGAATGAATATGATTTATGTTGGTAAAGTAGTAAAGTGGTAAAGTAGTAAAGTTTGCTGATGCCATTATGGTGACCTTTATTTCACTAAAATTTGATGATTTTTTTTTTTTTAGTCGCTTTCCAAATTATTATTAATGATTGATAAAAAATGTGGGGTGTGGGATGTGAACTTTTTTTGGCGTCTGAAGGGGCGGTATGCCAGAAAAAGTTTGAGAACCACTGGTATATACCAGACTGACCAAAACAGTGAATACTACTTTGGAGCAAGATTCGTAGCAAGGTTTGTCGTAGGCAACTGGACTTGATAGAGTTCTTGAAGATGTTTCACCTCTCATTCAAGAAGCTTCTTCAGTTCTAACTGACTGGTTTGGGAGTTCAGGTATTAAACCTCTGTGTGGTCGTAACACCTAGAGGGGCATGTGACTCATGTGCCCGCTCTTCCATTGTGTGAACCTTGAGGGTCACCTTGGGGGAGGTGTGATTGAGGGTGCTTTTCATTCGGTAAATTGGTCTCCTTGTCTCCTCCACTCGCTTCCTCTCCTCACGTCTTAGCTCCACCCAGCGAGGACATGAAAGAGGGATGCGAGGAAGAGACGCGAGGACGGAGGAGACAAAACTCCGAAATGAAAAATCCTCGGCCTGACGCTAAAATCCTTTTAGCGTCAGTCTGAAGTGACGTCAATTACTGATGATGAGCTGATAACAGCTTTATCCGCTGTCAGACTGGCAGGAATTTCCACAGAAACACTTACGTAAGAACAATTCCAACACCTGACAGCTTTTGATTAGATCTGTAAAGTGTTTAAAATAGATGATTAGTAGTAGTATTCTCCCTGATGTTGATTTCAATCATCATTTAATAATTTATAAATTATATTGCTACGGATCAGTTATATTTGTTTACTTATTTATTTACTTGCATCATTGTCATCTGCACAATTATACAACAACTATGTGAGAACGTGTGTCGATTTTACTGTGAAATTAAAAAACAAAACAAACAGACAAACTGCAGCTTAGTGTGATGTCACAACTCTCTAGAATGAAATTAACTTATAGTGTTACATGTCGACACATGACAGCGCATTATATCGCATCTCATAATCTCTGAATCATCTCTGTACCAGACGACTTTTCATCCAGTTTGTGTCATTTTTCAGAACATGCAGTGATTTGCAGTCTAACAATACTAACAACACTTATAATCAGTTATTTCTTCATGAGAATAAGAATACCATGACCTAGATGACTGAGAATATCCACAGACATTTAGAGCAGGATATTAAAATGATTGTCTTAACTCACAGACTGGACATCAATGAAGGCCTTGCGAGTCTCGAGGCTGCTGGGTCGGAAAACTCTCTTCCCGTCTTTGTAAGGCGCTGTTGGAAGCAGGACTGGCAGCAGCTGTAACGCCAAGTCTCCTTGTTTGTCTGTAAAATTAAAATATCTGTCAAATGTTTTTCAAACCAGCTCCAGAACCAAAAGAAGACAGTCAGAACAACCAATTATTAAAATGTGAATGAATACCTGCCGAGAGCAACTCTACGTTGGTGAGGAGATCAGCAGTCTTCTCCTTCTTGGCCATGCGTATTATCTTTGGTGAAAACACAGGGTTCCAGTTTTCAGTCAATCTCCCAGTAGCCTCTGGATGTAATATTGAGAAATCCTGGGAAATCTGAATACAGGAAAAGATAAAGATGCCAAAGAAGGTGTAAGACACAAACAATAATTGATTTGAGTTTAACTTAATTCTGTGAGATGTAAGCTCACCATGTCTGGAGTGTCCACCAAGCGCGGAAACTCTGCGATTATATCTTTGACTGGAGTTGTCCCGTTTGACCTTATCCACTGTGCTCTATGGGTGGCGGTCTCCAGCATGTGTTGGCCAACCTGGGATGGTGGCCAGATGTTGTTTTTCAACCATTCAGTTAACTGGATGGCCCGCTCTGGAGTTATTGTTGGTTCTATGATGAGCAGAGAAATTAATAAATTCTAACAAGTACTGATAGGTGAATACAGGCCCAACTTTAAAATGCAGTGTTCAGTTAAGAAAAGTTTACCAGGGTTCCTACAGCTTAAGGCAAGTTAGATTTCAGACTTTTTTAATGCCACTTGGAATTAAATTTAAGACCAAATTTACAATAACCAAAACTGAAAAAAACCCCCAAAAACATCAGTTACTTAATGTGTCAGACTAGACAATGCGGCTCTTGTGGACTGTTTTGTGCTGTTCAAGCTAAGAGTTTATTTTATATGTTCATTTAAACAGCATAAAGAATGAGTCACATCCACTCGTAAACACATTGGCATAAACTGAACTGACACAGAAATACAAGACATCTTGCTGTACCTGGCAAAATTACTTGAGGCACTTCATGTGGCACTTGGAGTGCTGAATGACCCCGCCTGCCAGTGCGGAGCCTTTTGCGGACATTGCGGAGGCGCTCCTCGAGAAACCCTGTTGCTGGTTTATGCCTCCTCCCTGGTGTGAACCATGCATCCTGAAGTTTGGAAAGAAAACAAAAGAATTTTAAAAAACACTTTAGGAAATAACAAAACCAGCAGCAACCCTGAAATTAACACTTATTGATAATGGTTACTCCCTTGTCGGGAGTTATTTTCCCAGTATTCACCGGCTCATTATACATTATCCCTTACCTAATGTTAATTTGCTTACCTTCAAAAGCAGGGAGCAATTCAGCCAGGTTCCATTCCAGAAGTTTTGCCTTCACAAACTCATCCATCTTTCAGAAATAAACAGAAATATTTTAGGAGATACAAATGATTGTGTACATATGGGCCAATAGTTCACTAGTAGGGGTGTAACGACACACAAACTTTACAGTCATTGGTTAGGATTCTGTATGTTTTCAGTAGAGCAGGGAAAACAAAAAAATGTAGAAAGTAACTTTTGTCATGTAAAGATTAAACAGGAGGCCATGATTCTAACTGTAAAAGATAGGACTCCCAAATGCTGGCATACTGTCAATACTGTCAATCACCAGTTGATGATGCCCAAGCAACTGCAGATTGTGCTCGTTTATATAGAGCAGCACAACTTACTGACTGAAATACACACGTTAAGGCACATTACAGCAGAAGTCAAGCCCTTTGACCTGGTGATATGATTAAATGATTAATTATAACATTATATTGTTAATAACATGATTAAAGCATGTATTCTTTAAACGGAGTATGGTGGCATTGCTTGCTTTACAGTCTGGATCTGTACTGACTGTTTTATTCTTGTTCTATTAATAAGCACATCCGGGTCATATAGTCGTAAACATAAAGTTACCCCACTTTAGTTGAAGCGTGTCTCTAAACCGTAATTCTCCCATAACTGGTCTGTTTGCCGCTCGGAGTGCAACAACGTTACATGAGCTTGGCTCACCTGGCTAAACCACCTAGCATGCTACAACAACAACCGGTGCCCTGCCCAAACTTACCGGGTAAAAACTAGCACGGTCGATTTAAAGTTCCGCCCGTACCAGTAACTTGGTTCACAGGGCATAATGTTACCGAAGCAAACGGTACGGGATGAATACACATAACGTTACCTTCACACCACTACTCAGTGGCCCCTTTTCACTGAAACAGTAGCAACACACAGCATTAACGCTATATTGCCTATTAAAAAGCTAACGAGCTAGTTAGCTTGCAATCCGCGGGGCAGTTGGCAAGCGAGCTAACAAGCAAACTTGACACAATTTCCACAAATACAATAATGTTGGCACACTATCGATATAAAGTTAACTTCACGGCGATTACCATAGCTGGCCAGCTTACCTATATATACACCATAATGTAGATGGCACCACACGAAATGTTCACAATAGCTCGCTGACGTTAACAGTTAACAAGCTAACGTTAGGTTACCTAATGATAGCTTCAGTTCATGTCTACAGTAAAAAATAAAGAATGATCTGGCCATGTTTAGGTAGCGTAACGTTGGGTATTATTGTACAGCGTCTAAGTCTTGGTTCAGTTTTGCCTTCTTACCGTTTCATCTCACATCCACAAAGAGGGTCGAGGGTCGAAGGTCAGGTCCAGTCAGGTCAAGTCGCCGTCCTCATAAAAATGGCGGATGAAGAGCTTGTAATTTCGCGGGCATCTTCAACCCATTGTGTCGGGTCACTATTTTTAACCCAATGTTAGGTCAAATCTACCCAACCTATGACCCAACAGCCTGAACCCAGCAATTGGGTTAGTAAAATAACCCAGCATTTTTAAGTGTGTGTATATATATATATATATATATATATATAAAGAATCATAGAATAATCATATTAAATGGCCAAATCTGATTTGACTGACAAAATTCAGAGTTGGGAACAGCCCTACTTTGTTGTCTCCCTTTGTCTCCCTCTGTCTTGGGCATTAGAGAAAACACAGGATACAGTATCTCCATATACACCAGGGATGAAAGTAAGCTGGTATGGTCCGGTACTGCGTACCACTTAAAGATTCAGTGGCGGTACACAGTACCAGGAAGAGGAGAGAGTGGCTGCCTGCTAAAGCCCACATTCAGAACCAGTAACGGCCGCACTTTAGGCCCGAAAATAGATCTGCTAGCAATATATGCAGTTTTAAACACCACTTTGTCTGTTCATTAATTGCTTTTAACTTGTTCCGAATTGCTTCTGAACCGTCTGTTCTGTGTTTTGGTCCATGCTGGACGGAGCCTTGTCCGGACATCTCCCTCTCTCCCCCAGCCCCTCCCCTGGGAGAGACTCCGGTGGTCTCCTATGAGCCCAGCCTTTGAGACGTGCAACGCTCCATTAAATGTCATTCAGTTCATCAAAAAATATCCCAGTTAAAATGAGTAGTATAATAAGCAGATATGTTCCATGTTATTTTGTTAATTAACAGCTTGAACAAGCTGCATGTGAGCTAACGATCAGGGATTTCACTCTCAGCAGTACATGATTGCGCATGCGTGTCTACTTCCGAAACACAGTGGTTGGGGTACGTATGATTTATTGTACTGGGATTTTTCCACAACTGGACCACGGACGTCAAAAAACGCTGTTTGCACCGGGACAGGACAAACAATAAATGAAACCAACGAAATTCCACACATTCTTGTGGTTGGCTCAAACGCTGTCAGCGTGATTTAAATAGTAAATATTTAAATAGTTTATTGAGTTTATTGCGGATGTTGATCAATGCTTTTTACAACGAAAAATAGGCGAAGAGGAAAAGAGAAAAAGAATAAAATGACATGCGTGCTTTTAAGTGTTCTATGGGCCTGAACGACGCATAGTGCACATCTGTTCTTCTCTATGGTTTTTCTCTGCAACCGTGTGTCATAGTGAGAAGCCACACATATCACGTGAAACAATGGAACTGTAGTTTTCCGACAAGACCAAGCACTTGTCGGTAGTCCAATGTTTTCACAGTAAAAAAAAAAAAAGATAAAATTACACTAAAATTATGTATAACAGAGCTTTCTTACAGCTTTGCACACACATTACTCTTGGATGGATTACTTGCGAATGCAGGGTCGTACAGAAATGCCACACATATCACATGAAAGCGCAGGAGCAGAGCTTTCCAATGATACCACACACATCATTGTGCTGTCATCCCATCATGCTAAAAATACAGATCAGTTGTCTACAAAATGAAAACCTGACAAATTTCTTTACAATCTTATATGCTGGCACCATGGGTGGCAGGCAATATGAAAATGCGGCCTATAGTTGAAGCAACAGCTTGGAAGAGCCAGTGAAACTCTGCTGGATGACCAGTTTTGTGTCATCCCCATCATCCGTGGGAGTTTCGCTCTGGGGGGTATCTAGGCACTGGTAAGATGGAGCAAAGTTTACCACAGTTCATTTACACATACTGCTCACATTGCTTTGATACAAAGCTGGCTGGTAGCTTTAATTGTCTTCTTGGCACCACAGTGTCAACACAGAAATGATTGCACCCTGTGATCACCTCCGCCATACTGTCGGTATTGTGGTCTTGTTGGAAAACATCTCGGTCAGTAGCAAGGAACCATCCGCTTAGCTCCTCCTTGTAGTTATTCTCCTAGTCACTGACAGTCATTGAGACAGGTTTTTTAAGGGTAGACCTGAAAAGTGGGAATTAGCTGGATCAAGCCGGTCAAAGAGTCTGTGTCAGTGGGGGCCCCGGACTTTGTTAAAGTGGCCTGCTGTAGTCGACTGAGAGTCTTCAAGTTATGCAGTAGTTCTTCTGTGTTTTTGAGTGCTCCTCAATTTCACATTGCTCTCCAGTACAGGCAGCTGTGGATACAGACCCAGGGTGTGAGATGGAGGCAGCTGCCTGGAAATAAAGAGAATTTCCCCAGTCAGGCGGCAAGATAACGGCTTTGGCTTAGAAGTGGTGAATTTACAGCTCACAGCAACATAATACAATGTAGTCTCTGGCTTTTGTTTAATATCTAGTGTCTGCAAAAAAGTAGTTGCATATTTCGATCTGTTGTAAGCATAGTTAGCATGCATAAGCTTGTAGGGCTAACTTGGCTTGTTTACTATATAACATGAACGTCACTGTCACACTGTACGTCCTGTTGAGCCTCATTAAACTCTCAAACTAGGGAATGACTAGTCGGATATTTATGTCGAAAAGCCAAAGCTAATTCGACTGACAAAGTTCGAAATTGGGTACAGTCCTACCACTTAGCAGTGCTCCCCAAAAACTGTTGTCAACCACTGTTTGCAGTGCCATCCATTCCTACAATGATCGGAATATGTGTACCACCTTTTGCTTCAGTGCACTGAGGGTAGCCACTAGGACTGCACAATATCAAGAAAACACGCAATATGCAGTAATGTTGTTGGATATTGCGATGACAATATGACTCTCAATAAATACACAAATGTACAGTTTTAATGTCTTTCTGCTTTAGGTTCATGCCGCTAACATAGACCCCAGCCAGCACACCCATGTGAGGCCTAGATGAGTTCCACCAGGGCTTATATTTGGGGCCCAACTTGGCTGCCTAAACAGGGGCCCAGCTAATTTTGTCCTCAGTTTCCATGGAGGCCCCATATGTGTTAGCCCTGATGGGTTGATGATGGGCCCTTGTCGGGCTTCATATAGGTCCCACATGGGCAGAACTGGTTTTTCCCCAGGTGGGGCCAACAGAACTTCCTTTACATGGGTTGATGAGGGGCCCTTGTTGGGTTTTATACAAGTCCCATATAGGCAAAAACAGCTTCTCATGTGAGACCTATGGAGTTTTTCATGGGTTGATGATGGGACCCAACTCAACTTTATGTAGTGCTCCTATGGGCCACAGCAGATGCATATATGGGCTAAATTACATTACATTAAATCCCCAGTTACAAATGTACATTTAGCTTACTAAAGAAGGGTGTTTAAAAGTAAGCTAAATAAGCTAAGCTAAATTTATGTATTTAATGAACAGTGACTGTTGATGCTTCTTTTCAATAAAGCAGCATTGAATAATGGCATTGGTCTTGAATCGTGGTGATGATACATCAAAAAATCTAACTGAAGTGGAAAAGAATGAGAGTAGACATATAAAAAGCTTAACCCTGTAAAACCCACTGTTGCAAATTTAGGCCTGTAAATGTTTTTTTTTTCCTCAAGACCACATTTACATAGTTAATGGGTCCTATTGTTTGTCCTCACAATGCTATTGGATAGAAGAAGTGTTTATAGTTATAGGTCTTGTCATCTGGCCATGAACTCACTCTACCTGCAAACTTCCCTTTGAGCTCATCTCCTTTTTTTGCATGACTGGATTTGTCAGGATTAAAGTAAGTAAAATTCCTTAAATATTTTTTTTTGTGTTTATTACAATGTCTAGAACATGTACATATTTAGTTATTTTGGAAAACATTCATCAAATTTGACATCATGTGGTATATAATATATATTTAAACAAGAGTTTAAACTGGAGAAGGATCTGTGGCATGAAAACAAAAAAGGCTGTTTGTAACTTTAGAGTAAATAACACCAGAAGTCCTGAAGTCAGTGAAGATGTGACGGGCTGGACAGAAACCAGAGGATCTGTAACCTCTGTGATGGTGATGACGATGATGATGATGGTGTGGGACATGAGTTTCATATTCAGTTTGAATGTCAGAATGAAGCTTAATGACTTCCAGAGAAAGGTATTAGCCAAAGTATTATTTGAACCGTCCATCTAAAGTCATCTGTTAACTGGGTGTTTTGTCTAAAGAACGTTCTTCCTCTGTTTGAGTAACATTGGTTGTACTTTGGCCACGCCGTGTGCCATCCTTCTGTTATTGTATGTAATGTGATATGGTCTTGAAAATGAAAATAAGAAACTGAATGTATTTGCCATCATCCAAAGGTTTTTATCACCTTAACTGGGATCAGTGGACCAACAGTATCTCTTTAGCCCATAAATTTAACGATCCAATGCCTGTTGCATTGTTCAGGGACAGGTGCGAATGGTCTTTAATGTGAATCTGTAAGTGCTCTGGGGGGATGCATGTCTTCCTTTTAGTATGATAAGCAGAGAGCATAATAGGCCAGCCAGACAGTATTGTTTGAATGTAGTAAACCACATTGAAAGTGACGGAGGAAAAAGTTTTGTAAATATATTTTTTTTCCAATATTTTTATTTATAAATGCTTATTCATAAAACTATGATTGCTGTGTGATTATTACTCATGATATATACTGTTATGGGGCTAAGTAAGCAATCAACCCTGCAAATGAATACTTAAATGTTCTGTATATCTGTTCAGACAAAGTGAGTACAAACACAGAAGTTCTGCTCCCAACTATGCCCAACGTTGCAAATTTACAACATTTCCCTAAAAACTTCCTAAAATGTAAAAAATTTGAAAACTCTTTGATTTCTACATCAGAGGCCTCCTAAAACAATATCTGAGAGGTAAAAAAAAATTTGCTCATTTTTTTCTATATCTGGGTCTTACAGGGTTAACATGTAGAATTTCTTTTTATTCACTCAAATTTGTATCAGTATCACAGAATTTGTCACAAACTGAGATGAAACACTGAACAAAAAATGCCTTAAGTGTTAGCAATGGTGCTATAACAGTCAACATTAGGAGCTTATTATGCTAATGGAAACTGATTGGTGAGCTCTGGTGGACGCCCTATGCCCCTGAACAGGGTGAAGAGGCTTAAGTCAAGTAAGTAACTCATGCTAATGGTAAGCTTCTTTTGAACCAGCAAAAACATAAACAAACTCTTGAAATAAAATGTATGAAGAGCGCTGTGAAGCTTCTTTACTCCTCCGTCCTGTCTGTTCCAACGACCCTTTGAAAAGAATAAAAAGATGAAGACACACCTTGCCACAGTGCTTTGAGATAGCTGATTATTGTGATCTCCAAGTTAAATTTTAGACTTTTATTGACCCCTCAATACCACTTACAATGAAATGTACTGCTAAGATATACTGTCAAAAATATTAAGATATATTGTATAGATTTTAAGCCCATAAATCTTTATACTCATTCATATTGCCTGGAATAATCTTAACTCATGCTCTGAGATTGAAATTCTGAAATTTATTGAAAACAACAACAACAACAACAACAAAAAAACCATACCACCGCCCAAGTTAAATTCAAGCCATATGAATCTATCACAGCTAAACTGTCATGAAATTAAAACCCAAAATGGCAAAAAAAAAAAAAAGTCAACGTAAGAAAAAAAGGTAAACCATCTAGCATGATTAATATTTAATGCACATTTATACAGTTAAGTGCAAAAATGTACTTTTCAAAATTAGGCTATTAAAAAAATGTAATAAATTATTATGATTCTCTGCTTTCAGTGATCATTCTTTTAACAAACATCATTCCTAATCTATATATAAAATATTCCTTGATGCCAAAATCCATGCCATGATCATGAACACAGCAAAAACTATAAAAAATTAAAAAGTTAAGAGTGCAGAAAAAGCACCTAACCATGCTAATGTTGTGGCTGAATAGTGTGTCTAAACATTTTGTAAGTTGTACTGTCATTTAAGACATTATGCATATCTTGAGACTTATTGGTTTTGCTCTCTGCCATGTGCTCTCATGGCATGGTTTCCTCCCCTGTCTCTGGCACCAATTAACGATTTTGACACCACCTTTTCAGCATCCTTCCTTGTAATTTCTTTAGTAAGGGATTTTTTTTTTCAAACTGCCTGTAAGTAACATCCAGAAAGAGCATAAGAGTGAGATAAAATTCCACATTTGAGCCCCTGCAATAAAGAGTTGCAGTATCTCCATTTGGACATTTTTTCAGAAAATAGATTTCATTTGAGAGGTGATCATAGACCTCTAAGAGTTAAACATGGGAACAATAACAACATTTTTAGTGACTTTTATCTTTCTAAATCCAGGAGCAGGGACACTGGCTCCAGGCTGCCCCTCACCTGGAGCCAGCAAGAGAGGCAGACGAGGAAGAGGGAGTTGTGGAACATTAATCATAAAGCATATTATTTAGGTGTCACATATGGTGAAATAAATATTTAAAAATAATGTATGTCATTCCTCTGTCATGGTATAGTTATGGCATGAAAATAGAGCCCTAAGGCACTGATGAATATCATCCCTCTCCAGTCTCACATTACACAAGTGTGATCCTATTGCATGGATGGTTCAGGACATGATTGCATAAAAATGACATCACATTGAGCATTGCATTCAACATCTGTTGACAAATAACTGTTGGCTGCAGCCCTAATCTCATGGAAAGTAAACATACCATACACAACTTCAAACAAATGAAGCCCTCGGAATTCTAGCTTCCCATGGGGGCCAACAAAATTGTATTTTCTCGATAAGGCATTGTCCATCAGAAAGCCCATCATCCTCCTTGTTGCCTCATCAACAGTAAATCCCCCAATATCAGCCACCACAGCAACCTAAGGGAACACAATGGATTAATGAAACTAGTAGACATCCCAGAAATGATAACATCAGCAAAAAGCATGTTGCATGTTGGGCTTAATTTTGATATTCTAAGAAGTCCATACTCTCTCAAATACAGTTAAGCAGTTAAACCTGTCTCCTTGGAGAGTTAATTTAGGCCTAGATTTAGTCTTATACTAGCTCTTATCCTTCCTCTTGCATCAGCTTAGTTTAATCTAGAACAGACTTAATCAATGACTATTTTAAGATATGTCTGTGCAAGTCCCGTTGAGTTAAGTGAATTTAAAGGAGCATTTTAGTCCCACTTTAGGCTTAAGCCGTGTCTATGAAACCAGCTGTGAAAAGTCTTGTAGTAGATTGTCTTCATTAACAAAATTGGTGCATATTTAAATAAAATATTTCAGAAAATTTGTAATACAAAAAAAAATACTTGTCTTAATATGAGTGATCAACTGAAAGTTTCATTGGGATATCTATTAGTTAATTTTTCGCCCTATTTGTAGTGTTTTGCATACTTGGGTGTAAGTTTGTTTACAGACTGATAACTATAATTAAGCTACTAGATAGACAGGGCTATCATACCAAATTATAAACTAGAGACCTGTAGATTGATAAAAATGCCAAAATTGTTTGGTCCCCGTGGGTGATAGGGGCCTACCAAGTTGTGAAAATGATCCCTTTAGCCTAGGGCTGGGCGGTATGACCTAAAATTTATATCATGGTATAAATCGAATCCCTTCACGGTAACGGTATATATCGCGGTATAAATTTAAGTGTAAAAGTTATAATAGAAGTGTTTCTGAATGGGTTTTGTAGTCCCTTAGCAAAGCTAAATTGATAAAAAACAAACAAACAACAACAACAAAAGCAAAGATATAATGTATTTTTTAGAGCATTTATTGTGCAGAATGCAGATCTCAAAACTCAAAATTAAAACCCAGTACTCTATGGTGCAAAATGTCCCCTGGGATCTATATCAAAAGGTAATTTCCTTCTTTTAGCAAAATCCTAAATGACTGAGTTGTGTTTTTTCCACCTGGACCTTTATGCTCTGCCATTTCTCCTCTAATCATCATGCTGTAACCTGTGACAGGCTGCTATGATACCACAACTATCACACATTCACATATGGAGTTTTTTGTGGAGCCCCTAGCGTCACATAGGTTTACATTACCAAAGGTTTATGACAAACTCTGTTGGCGAAAACCAACTCCCGTGTGCGCACGGCGGGAGAGGAGAGGGAGAGACGCTGTGCTGTTGCCAGAGGAGACACTGAATGAGTTCCCTCTGAGTGGTAAGTCGCTAAAAGAGTCCGGGGCTGTTCATAAAACATTAACTCACTCACTCACAAGTTCTCCAGCAACACATGTTGCACGTGCTACGCTAAATCACGGACGTGAACCAGCTCCTCTTGCTCTGCTGTCTCTGTGCTCGCAGCCATTTTCACACTGAGGCAGGTGCGATGACATCATCAACGATAGGACGGTAGAGCGCAAATCTCTACTGTGGGCCAAATTTATATCATTTCTACCGTCTACCGCATATACTGTGCAGCCCTACTTTAGCCCCTGTACTAATAGGGCCCCATTCTATTTGTCTGTTTGTAGTTCTAGCTGCACTAGTTACCTGTCAGGGGCTGGTGACATCAGATGGTGAGGTGAATAATCTAATAACCTACTTTTATGATAAGATGACATTGTTTGGCACATATAAATGCAATTTTGGGGTGATTGGCTTATTTACATTAATAATGGCAAACACATATATACATGCCTTTTGGATTTTTTTATTCCTTATTCCATGTCTGCCTGTAATTCATGTGTGTTTAGGTGTATACATTTTTTAAAAGGAGCAAGGTACTGATGAAATATTTGCTACATTATGTGCAGCAACTGTCTGTGAACATTCAGTCCAAATTTGGTGACATTCTGATAATTATTTCCCGAGATTCATGTGATAAGGCAGACACTGTCCTTTTTGGAGAAGCCTCAATTTTGACTATTTTCAATTTTGGGGAGGACCCAAAGATCATCCAAAAATTTTTATTAAGCTACTACATAGGCAGGTCTATCAAACCAAAATGTAAACTAGAGACATAGAGTGCCGAAGTCACACCCTTCCAGTGAAGCTCATGGGACCTTAGATCGGAAAAAATATGAATGGCAGTGAATGAGGAGAGAAATATTATCTTTTGGTCCCGTTTGAGTTGCGACATGAAATCCAAATATGTCGTTAATGAATTTAAAACATAAATTTTAAGGTCAAGAAAGTCATACTTTGTGGTAAAACTGTTGGAAGTCAGAGACCCTCTGCACACTGTCTCCTCCAATGAACAGTGGTTGAATGACGTTCTTTTTTGCCCTCCTCTTGGCAGTGTTTAGGATCAGGTTGTTTTCCGTGCACCACACCGACAGCTGCTCCACCTCATCCCGATACACTGACTCATCCCCCCCTGAGATGAGCCCCACCACGGTGGTGTCATCGGCAAATTTTATGATGCTGTTGCTGGCGTGTGTGGGGGTACAGTCATGTGTGTATAGGGTGAAGAGTAGTGGACTCAGCACACAGCCCTGTGGAGAGCCGGTGCTGAGGCTGATGGCTGAGGAGAGGTTGGGACCTACTCTTACCCTCTGGGGGCAGTCTGTGAGGAAATCCTTTATCAATAGACAAGTGGAGTGTGGTATTCCCAGTTCCGACAGTTTGGTCACCAGTCTGCCAGGTAGGATGGTATTAAAAGCAGAGCTGAAGTCCACCAAGAGCAACGGAGCATTGCTCCCCTGCTGCTCCAGGTGGGAAAGAGCAGAGTGGAGAGCTGTGGCGATAGCGTCTTCTGTGGACCTATTTGCTCTGTAGGCAAACTGGTGGGGGTCAAGCTTGGGGGGGAGACTAGAGGTGATGTGGGCACAGAGAAGCTTCTCAAAGCACTTCATAGCGACCGGTGTAAGGGCTACTGGCTGATAGTCATTCAAACCACTGATGATCTTCTTGGGGAGGGGAACAATGATGGAGGACTTCAGACAGGGAGGGACGGCAGCCTGACTCAGGGACTGGCTAAAGATGCTGGTGAAGATGCCAGCCAGCTGAGCCGCACAGTCCTTCAGCACCCTTCCAGGGACACCATCAGGACTAGGGGTGTAAATCACCAGCTTCATCACGATACAATATTATATCGATACAATGTTTGCCGATATCACAAAGTCTCAAATTTCGATTCGATTCGATTCAGGAGCCTGCGATCGATATGATGCGATATCATATGCCCATCTAACACAATCATTTACATCAACTCACAAAAACAACTAGAATATGATTTGACCATTGTCTTTATGGGCTCTTCCAGGTATCAGGCATTTAAATAAACACATAAGACATATTCAGCTTTAAAACATTCACATCCTATAAAACAAAACTAAAAGAAGAAAGTCCCCATTTTTTTATACATTAAAGCAGGATTTTTGTAAACCTTAACTCTTTTTTAATGTCTCATAAACACAGTATTTTTAACAGTTAGAACTTAACCAAGGTCTTAACCTATACTTTAAAGTGCAAATGCAGTACAGTCGCCCTGCATCATAGCTAGTGTATCCAGTATCCACTACATCTTATATACATTTTTCTTAACCAAAATAAGCAATTTCAGCTGGAGAACAAGTTAGAACAAAACAAATGTAAACAATTCCACATCTTCTTAGTGCATATTGTATTAGTCAAATACTTCAACAAAGTCCTTTGCATGTAATTATTAGTAATGTGGTGACAGCTCTTTGGCTTTTATCATGGCTTACTGACAGATCTCTAAGTATGTCCTCCAGTTTTCTTGTTTGAGAGGTTTTTCTTCAAAAAAACAACAACTGATCAACATGTTCAGGAGACAAAACACTATGCTCTGAACGCACAATGGCACCTGCAGTGCTAAATACATGATTAGAGGGTACACTGGTAACAGGAATGCAGAGGTAAGTTTTGGCAAGGTTGGCCAGGAGGGGAAACTCAGTCTGATGACTTTTCCACC
The DNA here is from genome assembly GCF_011397635.1 of Epinephelus fuscoguttatus. Lineage (NCBI taxonomy): Eukaryota > Metazoa > Chordata > Actinopteri > Perciformes > Serranidae > Epinephelus > Epinephelus fuscoguttatus. The sequence continues at coordinate 1,353,147 of NC_064766.1, read as the reverse complement.
ACTCTAACACACTACCTCCCAGGATCAAAGATGCTTTATACTTAGCAACCTCAGCATGGGCTAGCTCTCTGGAGGTCTTGGCAGTCTGGCTAGGGTCCACAGTGAAGAAGGTGTCACCAAAGAGATCCTCAAGTGCCTTTGACCTCTTGGAAGCAGGGACATAATCTAAAATGACACAGAACACAAGATTTTAATATTTCAGAGGACAAAATATCTTGTTTGTACACTCCAAACACTTATTAGCTTATTGTTAATTAACTCATTCACTTGTCTATAACATTGAATCAAACACTGTCCACAAAAAGGAAACACACACCTTGTTCAGTGGCTTGAACCTGGGAAGCAGGCACCAAGTCAGGTTGATCAGAGGTTGGGTCACCAGATGAGTGAGGTGGTGCTGGGTCATCAGATGAAGATTGAGAAGGTGCATTCTCAACCTGTGCCACTGTGCTATTCTGTAGATGATTAACACACACACACATACACAAACACGCAAATGTAAATTTAAATCATGTCAACAATAAAATAATTAATTAATATATTCATGAATAATAGTTTTTCTACCACAAACAAAAAAAATATTATCTTACTTTCTGGTCCCACAGCTCTGCAGCCTCTTGTATGAGACACTGGAAAGTTGCATCTCTCTCCTTCTCACTTAAGAATGGCAGCTTCTTAAACCTTGTGTCTAAGGCAGATGCTCTCAGCAGGACTTGCTGCACGTCCACATATCGCTGCTGGAGCTCCTGGGTCATTGTCTGCTTCATCTCTGTCACTAAAGTGGAGTCTTCCTCTGAGATACTGTAATGCTCCAACAACTTAGCTTTGAGTGGTGCAATCATAGATAACTTAGGCTGCTGTTCCTCACACATGATGGTGGTGGCACTTTTCACTGGTCCGAGTAGCTTAACTAAGTCTTCAGCTGTAGAGATGTCTCCTTCGCTGAGTGTCTGCATGTCATTTGCACCTTTCCTCAGTTTTCTGTCCAGGAGTGAAGCACACACTGCAGCTTGTTGCTCCAGAAACCGTTCTAACATTTCAAACGAACTGTTCCAACGTGTGATTACGTCTTGTTTTAGCTTGTGTTCTGGAAGTCCAAGCAACTTCTACTTCTCTTTTAAAAGCGAAGTCGCCACTGTGCTGCGGTGGAAAAATGACACGACCCGTCTCACTCTCCCCAGAAGATGTGCAGCACCAGCACATTTCAGGCCTTTCTGTGTGGCCAAGTTTATAGCATGTCTGAAACATTTGATGTGCGGTGACAGACTTGCCTCTACTCCGGCGACGGACATGTTGCTGGCATTATCTGTTACAAGCGCAGGGTTTTTGTCGTTTATATTCCACTCCTCGCATGCCTCCTTCAAAACTGTGCCAAGATTTACTCCTGTGTGTGCGTCGTTCAAAATCTGTGTCTGAAGAACATAATTCTTCATTTGCCAGTCGTTGTCAATATGATGACAGGTTACAGTTAAGTAGGCTTGTGTTGTACATGACGTCCATCCATCTGTAGTGATAGCGACTCTGTCTGCATGCAGGAACTCACGTTTAACTTCATCTTTAACTTGAGTGTACAGTCTTGGTATGCACGTTTCACTGAAGTGCTGTCTTGATGGTATTGCGTATTTCGGCTCCAGAGTATGCATTAGTTCACGAAAGCTATCATTCTCAACAACACTGTAAGGTCTCATGTCTTTGCAAATAAAATATGAAATGGCACCTGTGATACTCGTCACTCTTTTTGAGTTGTTATTCAGTTTTTGTGGAAAGAAACTGGTCAAAGCTGGTGTGCAGTCCTCTGGCACGGTAACACTGGAGCTAGCGTGAGCATGCGGGTCAGTGCCGTGTTTGTTCTTTAGGTGCGCGGCCAAGTTCGTTGTGTTTCCCGAGTATTTCAACTCGCACTGGCATTGTTTGCGTATGGCGTGTGTTTTGTCTGTTGAGCCGTCTTTCCTCCGGAATCCGAAATATTTCCAGACCGCCGACTTATTTCTGAGAGGAGAGCGAATTTCATCGTTGTCTTTCTCCGTGCTGCTTGCCATGAACTACCTGGGCGGCGCTGTTTGTTGTTTGAGTGGAGGTGTGCTTGGCCGGAAATGATGACACAGACGTGCTGTGTCGTCGTCGTCCTCCACTTATCCGGGTCCGGGTCGCGGGGGCAGCAGCCTTAGCAAAGAAGCCCAGACAGTCCTCTCCCCCGCCACTTCCGTCAGCTCCTCCGCGGGAACCCCGAGGCGTTCCCAGGCCAGCCGGGTGATGTAATCCCTCCAGCGTGTTCTGGGGCGGCCCCGAGGTCTCCTCCCGGTTGGACATGCCCGAAACACCTCCCAAGGGAGGCGTCCGGAAGGCATCCTTACCAGATGCCCGAACCACCTCAACTGGCTCCTCTCGATGTGTGAATTTCAAAATAAAGGTGTATCTTTAAGATGATGATTTGGATCGATGTTTTCATTTTGTGTCGATGTAATCTGATCGTTAATCAATGAATTGATGTATCGATTTGGCTCGATGTATCGTTACACCCCTAATCAGGACTGGCGGCTTTCCTGGGGTTCACAGCTCTCATCGTACGCCTCACCTGCGGTTCCTCCAAAATGAGCTGATGGATGTTGCACAGCTATCTCTGGTTGCAGCACCTCAAAGCGAGTGAAGACACTGTTCAGCTCCTCCACCAGTGAGGTGTTGCTGTTGGTGGCTGATGGGCTTGTAGATCTGTAGTTGGTGACGTGCTGTATTCCTTGCCACACCTGCCTGGAGCATTTCTCGATCCTCCGCCTGTATGCAGCTTTGGCCTCCCTCATGCCCATACATATATATATATATATATATATATATATGTATATATGTGTGTGTGTGTGTGTGTGTGTATGTGTGTATATTTATACATATATATATACACACACACACACACATATATATATATATATGTGTGTGTGTGTGTGTGTATATATATATATATATATATATATATATATATAGTCCTTATATAGGCAATATAGAACGTCTCTGTTTATAAGCAATGCTGACCCTTTTAAAGAGCAGATATAATATATCTACGGCTGTGGTTGAGGTTGTGCAAAAATCTCATGTGTGTCAGCAGTTTTTTTAAATTTAGCTTACATTAAAGTGGCTTAAACTTAGCCTACCAGCCAAAACATTTTGATGATGCCGTAAGTGTCAAAAATACAGCAGTGCATAGATATACCTATTATTTTACCTGAAGCAATTTTATTTACTGCTTGTTTCAAACTAAGAATATAGCCCACATGAGACCCATCCAGTATCCATGTGTGTCGTCCAAGTGGGATGCCCATCTCTTGCCCATGTACATTCTTCTGGGATGTCCATGTGGGGCCCAATACCAACCCACTTAAAAGCCCACTCTGAGCCCATGCCCGGTTGAAGCCCATGTAACCCAAGTAAATCCCATGTGGGCTCCACTTGGACATGTTGGCTTGGACCCCAGACATAGTAATAATAATAATAATGATGATGATAATGAAATGCAGTGATGTTGATAGGTTGTCAATGTAGTGAGTCCCCATGACCCACAGGGGGCCATTTTTGTGGGTCCCAGGGAAATTGAGTGGATCCCCAAAAGGGGTGGGGAAAAAAAAGATGCATTAGATGCATCCTGATGCGAACGTGGATGATTTGGCATTAATTCACAAATGTCAATAATCAATTATTTAAATACTTATTAATAACATGATCTTGAAGAAACTAAAAGCGTGGAACTTAACCACAAGGTCAGTGTAGCACCTGAACAGTCTACATTTATTGTCTAAATAATTAGATTTGTGAGGTGAATGCAAAGTATATTGTGATTGTGATTGTTAAGCCATCACCCACTATAACGTTAATGTTCACATAAACCAGCTGCAGCATTAACCAACTGAAAACAGCTCTGTGGTGCAGAAAATAACTCCTAAAAATACTACGTCTGTTTCACCTTAAAACCCCTGCGCCTGGCCTGCTTAGCATCTTTGCTTTCCGCAGAGTGAGTGGAGAGAGAGGCTGCTCGCAGCTCTGCTGCTGGCATAATGTAAAGAACAACATGGCAGCCACCACAGAGCACTCTGCCCCCCCTCATGTTATTCTTATACACACAGGAGACTGTAAGGTGCTTTAATTCATTCATTAATGCAGTTACCTTTTTGAATAAAAAGGCTGTGGACCATTTATTATTCAACAGCACATGAGTTGCATACTGTTTACAGGGAAATATTACAATATGCAAATCAAATCAAATCAAACCAAGTTTATTGTACATTTAAAAACAACTGCAGCTGACCAAATTGCTGTACAAGATAAAAGAATGACATACATATATATAGCAGCATAAAATGTACACAAATGTAAAACAGAATAAAACTGGTAAGAACAATTACAAACATGAAAAGATAAGATGAAACGCTAAAATATTAAAATCACTACAGACAACCAAAGGCCATTGAAAATATGTATGTTTTAAGATTTGTCTTAAAAGTTGTCAGTGGAGGGGGAGCATGTGATTAAAGGAACTCTTACCTTTCTTGCATTTCACACAGCACAAATTTGAACATCCACAACTCCTGCCTCCCTCCAAAGTCGCATCCCTCTCCTCCTGCAACTCCACCTCCCCCCAAAGGCCTACTCCCCCCTCTTCCATTACGTCATCATTACATCTAAGATAGACGTAGGCATTGGCAAGGTAACGTTAGATACATGGAAGAGGAGGGCGAGTGTAATGTTAAAACCAAGACAGTCAAACACAACCCCGGAGTTTTAAAACTCAACGGGAGTCAGTGATGACTGATGAGTTTTAGAATAAGGTTACAGTGCCAACGTTGGATAGTAGCGTTAATGTTACTAGTAAGTGGAAACGCACAAGGAAAATAACATTAATGTTTCAGAGGCTATGCTACAGTAGGCTAACGTTAGCCATTAGCAACTGGATGCTGTGTTGTCATATACTGTATATAATGTTATGAACTGAACTGAACTTCTTTATTTGTCATTTTTATGCGCAGCACAAAAATGAAATGACATTTTGCATACCCCAAGCAAAAAGAAACAAAACATTTAAAAACAATTTGTTCAACATATAAGAAAGAACATATAGTGCAATAGTAAGATGAAAACGGTCGACATTTCACAGTCAAGAACTCCACGTCCTGAGAGCAGAACTGGGAAATCACAGCACCATGAGTTGTTTGTGTATATTGCCAGACTGCCACCACGGCGCTTACCAGATGATGCTCCCTCCCTGTCTGCTCTGTGTAGTGTTAGCCCTGTTAGCTCAACACTGGAGTCTGATATGTCACCATTCATCGATGTCTCAGTGAACACAAGGACGCAGCAGTCCCTCACTCCTTGGTGAGTGGATCTCCAGAGTCGGATGTAATCCATTTTCCTGTCCAGTGAGGGGACGTTTGCCAGAAGGACGCTGGGAACAGCTGGTTTGATGGAGTTAGCTCTTAGCCCAGAACCAACCTCTCCACGTTTCCCCCACTCCCACTTCCTGTCACAGCGCTGCCGGCATCTCCCCGTTGGGACAGCTCGAGGCGAAACCATGGTCATCTCAGGGCTAGCTCGACGTAGCAGTCCAAGCTTGCTACACATCCTGAGCTCTCTCGGTTGTAGCATTAAAGCTCTGCAGCGGTTTCTAATGTCTGTTAGCGATTGTATTGCACTGAAGAATTTACTTTTTGTTGCACCGTGTTTATAGTTTATATCAGGGCTGCCAACTTTTCAAAAAACCTTGGAGTGAGATTCAGTGGGGCCAACCGAAATTTTGCCACATACACTGCAATTTTTTGTATGGCCCATTCAGCGTCATTACCATACAGCAAAAACATTTTTTTTTTGTTGTTGTTTTTAAATATACCATTTTCCATACATCAGTAGTTCTCAATGTATTAGCCTTACTCAGAGTGTACCAATTGAACCAACTGACCCAACAGTAAGACACAAGTCACAGCATGGCTCAAATTTGTGCATGTTTATTTTGGGATTCTGTATAAAAACCAAGTCATCAAATAGTAAACAGATATGCAACATCATGCAAGAAACATTTACATAAAAATGAAAACCCCCAAAAGCTATGTTATTGTGACATTTTTGAACATCCCCAAACTACATGCAGCTAATACCAATTTAAATTAAAAAAAATTAAATTAAAGTTTAACCATTTATACAAACAATTCCCAAAATAAGGAGGCTACTGTCAAAGTCCTTAAGATCTGTATGCTTTGTTGTACTTGCTTGTGGCCTTTTTTGAGGCCTTGATGATTTCTGGGGAGGGCTCCCACGTGAAGCAGGACTCCAGGCCAGCCATCTTTATTGTCATTATTGATGACAGGGTTCCATCCAGAGCCAGGCTGTTCCTGGTTTTAGTCTCTCTCTCTGCATCTGCATTGGAGTGGGGTAACACCAGGACCAGCTTTGCAATGGTGGAAAGCCTCATGAACAGACTTAACCCTGTCACCTATGAAGAATGAACCAAGAACACAGTGGAAAAAAAATCTCACATTCCTTTGAAAGATGAGTAAAGGTTGATAATTAATTTTGTCTAAAACAAAATGTACTCACCTACTGTATATAATGCTTTATACATATATAACAAATTATTCTAATTTGTATATACTACTATATATACAGTAATTAATATACAATTATAAAGCAGCAAAGAGGAATGGTTTTGTATAGATAAAACAGACAAAATTAATTAGGCATCAACCTACAGTATACCTTTACAGCTGCATTGAAACCTCAAAATAATATGTACAAAGCTCTCGAAATGCCTTTAAATGATCTCACAACACAAAAAACAAATATGCAAACGTTACTTAAAGTTTAAGAACACAAACACCTGAAAAGAGCGGGGGAAAAATCGATCTTCTTCTTCTTCTCCTTCTTCTTCTTCTTTTGAGTGCAATCCCGGTGTCAATTGGGCCACAGCGCCACCAACATCCAATGTAGCGGTCGGGAGGTGTATTGCACATTGAAACAGGGACTTTTTTTGTTTTGGCTCCAAGGGCGTAGGTTTCATTTTCACATTGGTAGGAACATAAAAGTGCTCCATGGCGGCGACCTGTACGTTGATGATTTTTTTTATGCAATTTCACATCATGTGAAACTGATCACTGCTTTATAATGCATATTTAGATATCTACACTAAATACAAGAATGTCTTGGTTAATGTATTCTCTAATGTTATCAGTTACATGAATATACACTGATAACTTCACCACATCTGACCGTATGTGCTTCCCAGGGTAAACTAGTATTAATAACAATAACAGTATACTCCGAAGGGGCTTAACTTCAGTACCAGCCTGTGGTCTGCAGTTGGGTTGGTAATAGTGATCTGAAATGATATTGATATTGGGTAAAAACATATATTATGCATGAATCAATATTTTTACTTACCCCGAGTCACAATGCTGAATCTCACTATCAACATATATCCTTCACGATTCAATCTCACCTGTGAGGCTCCTGTCTCTCCTCTATCTCCCCAACTCTCTTCCATTTCCTTCTGTCTCTCTTCCTGCCTCTCCTCCTCCATCTCCTCCAGCCTCTCTACTACTTGTCATCTGACAAAAAATATATTGATGCAAGACGTGAACAGTGGGACAATCTGAGATGCAACAGTTATAGATTTTGATTGTTGTAGCCTGAGGAAAACATACTATATGTTTTACAGTTAAACATCTGAATGTATATAGGCCAAAGAACAGCCATAATGTCAACACAAGTTAGTCAGCTTCATCATGTTAAACATAAATAAAGTAAATCAACAAAAATGTAAATGCTCCAAAATCATTATAATACAACTGTGTGCAAGATGTTACACTTACACCCAATATCTTTTACATGAATATGACTCTGTTCTTACTGGGTGTTTTTACTGGGAGCAGTGGATCTCTATTATCCTAAGTCTCTCCCTCACACACCATGGATGCTGAAGACTGTCACTGAAGGAGCTATTATTTATAGTGTTTACACTTTATTTATTCAGACTGTTTCATGTCATCTTACTACAAACATTAATGTGAACTGTGTCATCACTACATGACATCTATGATTGCTGATGGAACATGTGAAGTGGAATTTCATGTTCTCTGGCATATAATATTGATCTAATAGTTGCCAAATTTAGCTCAGCTAGTATTAGCTCGTTAGCATCTCATTATTGAGCAAAGAGTTGCCAAGGAACGCCATTCAGTTAGCCTAACATCAAAAGGTGTTTGTTTAGCTTATTTACTGAACCAACCGACTCACCGTTCACACTCGGAGCTCCGGTGTGGAGCACTAATGGTGACGCACGTGTATGTGTCGTTCCCTCACGAACTGCCGTGAGCTGTATGGTGACGCGCACCCACAAAGTCAGTGGAGAGAGCGGTGCTGGGGAGGACCAATCACACATTACCAAAATAACGGTAGAGCCAATCGACGAGCAATACGAGGTTAGAGGCGGGATGTATGGTAGACACCAACGATTGTTAACCCTTTGTATACCATATTGAGCGGACGCCGACAGCCAGCTCAGACGGACACTTCAACATGAGAAGCGTCCCTGTTACTAGTTTATATCCACAAGTGTCCCTGTTACTAGTTTATATCCACAAGCGTCCCTGATACTAGTTTATATCCACAAGCGTCCCTGTTACTGGTTTATATCCACGAGCGTCCCTGTTACTAGTGTATTTGTTGCACTGTTGGCAGTGGTTAGTCAGACAGAGACCTCCACGTGGGGAAGACAGACAGAACAGGAGAAAAATCCGACCAATCATTGAATTCGAATGCAATGATTGGCAGCCCTGTTTTCTTAGAACCATATGAGAATGGTATAATTATGAGTTTTTATTTCTGGTGGAATTCACTTATATTTTAGTGTGCCATCAGCTTATTAATAGCATTTTAACCTAAACAAAGAAAAGTGTAACATTTTCAGAAAGGTAAGTGTTGCTTTAAGAGGGGAAGGCTATTCCAGAGCTTTGGAGCAGCGACTGCAAAGGCACAATCTCCTTTACCCACCAGCCTTGATAGTGGAACGGTTAAAAGACAATGTTCGGAGGATCTAAGAGGTCAGGAGTTGGAGAAGGGGCAGAGGAGTTCAGCAATACACTGGGGTGTGAGCCCATGTATGGCTTTAAAAACAAATAAAATAACCTTAAAATCAATCCTGTATTTGATAGGTAGCCAGTGCAGGGATGCTTGCATTGATGTAATGTTGCGTCTGTTTCTGGCACCAGCGAGAGGTCTTGCTGCAGCGTTCTGCACCAGCTGCAAACGAGACAAAGATGATTGGCAGACACCCAAGTTCAGGGAGTTACAGTAGTCTAGCCATAAGGAGATCAGTCTTGAGGTCATTGTGTGAGATGATGGACTTGAGTTTTGCCATGTTTCGTAGTTGGAAATAACAGCCCTTCACCACAGTGTTGATTTATTTGTCAAATTTAAAGGCAGTCAAAAATGACACCAAGATTCCTGATATGGCTATAAACATATGATATGAGTGGTTCTAAGTGACTGACTATGCTGGCTGTGTTGTTGGGGGGACCAAAAACAATAACCTCTGTTTTGTTATTGTTTAACTGAAGACAGTTTGTTGCCATCCAGGATTTCACATCCTGGAGGCAGTTCAGGATGGATGTGATGGAGCTGGAATCCCCTGGATTTAATGGAAGATTGTGTGTCATAGTCAAAACAGACTTTGTGCTGGCAGAAAATGGAGCCTAATGGAAGCATATACAGTACAAATAAGATGGAACTTTGAGGTACACCACAAGTGATACAGGCAGATGAGGAGGAGATGCCCCTAATCTTAAAGAGTAACTAAACCCTAAAACCATTTTTTTTTTTTTAGCTGATAATCATTGTTTCTGGTTGTATAGTAGTGTTACTGACTGATCCTGCTCAAAATCTTGACAGTTTAGTACAAACTGTTGAAAAATCTACATTTTATTTTAAAAATCTGGTATGGAGTGCCCTCTACAGCTTGAAACCTGGTTACTACATTTGAATTTACATTACATTACATTGGGGGCGAATGACTCTTTTTCGGGGCAAATGATGTCACTAACTGTCCATGCTAAAGCCTGCCCTCCTCCCTTTACTCCTCCCCGTGTGACACAGTTAGGGGCGGTTTTCCAAGCCACCATCGGCACAATGAAAATAAGTCGAAGTGTGGAGGAGAGGGACCAGGTGAAGAGGCCGACCTACGGGGAAACCCTTTCCTCTCTCCCCGCAGCAAGGGACAATCTTCACTCCGCCCTCTTCCTCAGCCTCTTGCCTGTCCCACACCCTCCCTCCCTCAGCTCTGCCTATCTTTTCTGAATTTTTTGAAATCAAGCTGTGGGCAGAGTAATGCCCAGAGAGGGGGGTTTAGTTCCCCTTTAACATAAAAAGACCTGTCCAATAAATAAAATTTACAATGTAGCCAAGTAAAATAGTAAAGTAAAAAATAAATAAAAGCACTTAGACACAGAAAAGCCAAAGAGAAACTCACATAAAAGTGGCAACAAGAAGTAAAAACAATAAAAAACACAAGTAAAGACAACAAAGAAAATAAATAAAAGCACCAATAATGAATAAAAACAGTCAAAATGTAAAACCATTAATCAGGTAAAACAGAAACATTTAGAAGTAAAATGTGATACAATTAAATATTTAAATTGCCCTAAGGATAAAAATGAAAAAAAATTGCAGGTGCACAATATGAAAAACTGGATTTTCCAAGTTTGGTAAAAACAGCTGGCACCTGCAGGGTAATCCAATCACTGGACCGAGTTTGATAAGAGCCAACATTAAAAGAAAGAATTGAGCTAATGTAAGAAGGTAAAAGACTGGTATAAATAAATAAAACCCAGTGGGCCAGATCCACAAAGAATGGATTGCTCCTGCTAATAGCGCCATTATTTGCGCAGAATTAGCTCACGCAATCTGCCCTGTTTTAGCGCCTTATCCTCAAAAGAATTTGCTCTAATCATATGCCGGCGCTAACACGCCCACAAAGTTTGGCAGCTGAGCGCAATTTGCGGTACATGGCCCTGCTGATGGATGACTGTGAGACGCCTGCAATGGAGTTCTGGAAAGAGCCAGATGCAAGAACCTGTAGTGTAGACACTAGAGATGCGCGGATGGCAGTTATAACCGCCAGGTCGATCGGGTGATAAAAATGAACAATCTGATTAATGGCGGATGGGTTATGGGCGGGTGAAAATAATAGCCTAATAATAACTTTTATTTAAATCGCACCCTTTAAAAACAAAGTTTACAAATTGCTTTGACAAACATTAATGAGGGGAAAATGTATTGCATGCTCTAAAATGTGAAATGAGCCTACTTGTGTCATGTGCAATAGGCCCTCTATATCATCATGCTTATATCCGGCTGATAAATAATGTATGATTGGCTGGGCAAGCATACTCTTTAAATGTGTCATGTGGAAGGGTTTATTTAACACAGTGATCCCCGCAGCAGCAGAAATGAGTGTCTCCTCATTAAGAGTGCCAGTGTGCGCCTTTATGCATGGAGTAACAGCGCCATTTTATTGATTATTTTAATGTCAGTCAGCTGACGGGATCGGTCAGGATCTAATCTTTCCTAATAATATAAACATGCGGGTGCGGGTGGATGTGGGTCTGTAATTACAGAAAATTAATTTGCTTGGATGGGGGGTGGATGGATGATTGATGGATAGATGGGGATTCGGGTGCCGTCAGAGCCCATTCGCGCATCACTAGTAGACACTAATTTGACAATGCCAGGTAAAGCATGGGATCTCTGGGTGGCAGGCTCAATGTCATCCTTGATGTCATCTAGTAGCGCAAGGATCATGCGGCCTGGCAACCGGTATCTGCAAATGATTTCATTGTCACTTAAATCAAAAAGTGATACTCTCTTCCGATAAATCCTTTCTGGTGCGCGCCTGCCATTACGGTGCCTTCGCCTGGCTACAATCACTGCTGCCATGATTACCGGAGTCCTGGCATGACAGCCCTTATATAGGCTATGCTCCACAGTTACCACCAACTGAGTGAAATTTGCAATCATTTTGCGTGAGAGAGAGAGGGAGAAATACACGGGTCTCACTGGCGTTAAATAGCACCGCTTTACTGCCTGTGGCAATTAGCGCTGGTCTTTGTGGTTTAGGTGGTATTTGCAATGAGGCTTATTTGCATAAGAAGGGGGCAATTTTGCGCAGAATTTATGAATATTCCCTAATTTACATACGTGCAAATTGGACCGGCGCAGCTAGGAGTGGCAGTGCAGTTTGTGTTCAGTTTGCATGCATTTCACCCTTTGCATGTGCTTTGTGGATTGCACGCTATTTTTTTCTCTCATTTGCACAGGTTTAACGGTCGCAAAAGCAGTGCAATCCTTTTGAGGATCTGGCCCAGTGTATTTCCCGTCTTACACTGAGGGAGAGCCACCCAACCTTAGTATACAGGTCACAGTGATGGGTGTCATAACTATCTCCAGTGATGAATCTTGATGCAGAGTGAAAGACAGCGTCCAGGGGCTTCAGAGTGGCAGCAGAGGCGTGCATGTATCTCCATAGTCTAAAACTGATAAAAAAAAAAGTTGGCTCAACAAGCATCTTTCTACAATGCAGCAGAAAGGAAAGTCTGTTTCTGTAAAATAAAACTATTTTCATTCCAGCTTTGAAACATGATACTTAAAGGTTAATTTTTCATCAATCCAAAAACCAAGGTACTTATACTCTGTCACCCTTTCAATACTTGTACCATTGCTGGAAGAGATGACGAGGCTGTCAAGGTTAATATTTTTTGATCTGGTGAACAACATGAATTTTATTTCGTCTGCACTGAGAACCAGTATATGATTATTGAATGCAACTTGGACATCAGAAAAGCAGTGCTGGAGGGAATTTAAGGTAGAGGGCTCTAGTTTCCTGGTGCGGCGCAGGGTGGCGAACCCCGCGCAGAGCTAGTTTCAAGCAGTGCAACCCGAGGCGTGCTCAGTTTGGTAGTTTGGCAGACTGAGGTGCGCTGAGATGGGTAAGGCGGCACAGCAGGGGGAGGTGTCGACAGATCCAGCTTGGCGCAGTGTCAGTTTCGTGCCAAAAGGCTTCGCCGAAGGTGCGCTAAAAGCTCGCCAGCTGAAACCAGGTCTACTGTCAGTGCAGGCGGAGCGCAGCCTGTGTAAGCTGACAGTTTGGCTGACCGGCAGACAGTGCGCACACATCACCAAAACCTCACATGCAGGTTTCCAGAATATCAGGCACATTATTAATTCAATAAATACCCCAAAATACACTATTCAATGCAACTATCTGCAATCATCACATAAATGTATCTTTATATCGACTGTCCCGTCACATCTGATGTCAGATCAAAGGGGATTGGCACAGTTTGGCACATTTGGCACGCATAATGGAAACCCAACCTGATTTGATTAACACAGCTGCAAACTAATGAGGTCATATCCGTCTCAGCCAACCACAAACAGCCACAGCATCAGATAGGGAGTATATATTCAGCATCTGTCATCTTAGAAAAGTCAAAAGAAAAGAAACAGAGTGAGACTGCGAGAGAGTTCCGTATATTCGGACACTGTGAGCTTGGACCTCCCGGACTAAAATATCAGTTTCCTCCTGGGAGGAGTTTGGCTGTCTGACGCTGCCGCTCTCTTCTGCCATGGTGAATTGAGTAAACTCTCATTACGCCTTCGTGCGGCGCATTTAAGGGCGAGGAGAGGGGCTCATTTGATTGGTGTGATGTGAACAGGCTGTGTAAGACCCACTCCACGCCTTCTCTCCTCCCTCTTTCCGACTTGTGCAGGTAGGAGGGACGGAGGTGGGAAAGGCCACACCCAGTTGGCGAAGTGCAGGTGCACTGCGCCTCCGCCTCGCCCGGTCTGTGAAATTAGAGCCCAGAGTGTGCAACATTCGCAATACAGTACAAAATGGTGTCATCTGCATAAAAATGAGTATTACACCCAGTGACAGCTGATGTAGTATCACTGATATAAAGTGTAAACAGGACAGGCCCCAGGATTGAGCCTTGCGAGACACCTTTTGCTATTTGCACAAATTCAGATTTAATGTCACCAATACAAACACTGCTGCCTGTCGCTTAGGTAACTCTGAAACCATTTAAAAGCCATATCATCAAATCCAACACTACAAAGTCTTTTCAAAAGAATTACATGATCCACTGTATCAAATGCTTTTGAGAGATCAATAAAAAGAGCTGCAGTGTTTTTTCCTATCTAAGGCTGTAGTGATGTCATTTAAAACAAAAGTGGCAGCAGTAAAAGTGCTATGTCTTTCCCTAAATCCTGATTGATACATGCTGAGAATGCAGTACGTTGAGATAAATGATTTTAGCTGATTATTAACAAGAGATTCCAATAATTTTGCTCAGCATGATAATTTAGAAATAGGTCTGTAGTTATCAAGGATAGCTGTTCCACCACCTTCATGTAAAGGTCTGACATAAGCAACTTTCCAAACCTTAGGGACTGTGCCGTTTAAAACTGAAAGATTAAAAATATGTGTGATGTAGCTGACCACAATTGGAGCAGCAAGTTTTAAGAAGAAGGGGTCAAGTGGTGGGGGAAAAAGCAGTTGAAGTGATGTAGGCTTGGCTCTGCTCAGCTCAGTGTCCACAGTGTGCACCACGTTCACCAGCCGAGGATGGATGGACGTAGCCAGGGACCGTTGCAGCAACTGAGCGGCTTTTTTCCCAGCAGAGCAGTGCCTTGCTGGACAGCAGATTACCGGGCGTGGAGTGAACTGCACACAGCCCGGTCGTGAAGAGGGGGCGTGACGTTGAGAGCAGTGATCAACAGGAGAGATGGACCGCCTGGACACGGCCATGGATAGAGGGGGCGGCAAGAAGGGGCCATCAGAATCCGGTTACGTAATGCGTTGACCAGCATTACGTATTTGTTGGTCAGCTGGAGGGTCTGTGGTTGATGGGGATGAACAGGGAGCATTCCACTATACCTACTTTTACGGGCAGCGATCCAATGCTCCTTGTCACTAGGAGTGGAGCTAACTGGTGCCTTGGGCTTAGCTCCCAGAGGGGCCCAGTGGTCTACAGGCCGGGCAGAGTTGACATCCAGACACGGGACAGTTGAATCCAGTCCAGGATCTGTTCTTCATCTTTGATCTGGTACAAGATGGAAATCCTCCCTTCCAGTTTGGAGGCAGCTGTCACATCGAGATGGTGAGGTGAGTAAAGGCATGGCCTTAGATGAGGTCAGATGAGACTGGGGAAACACAAAAACAGCTACGGCGGCAAAGTGTAGCTGTAGCAAGGTGTTGATAGTATATCATGTGTGTTTCAACCGTAGTGGCCAATGACGAAAGCTACTGTTGCTGGAGCCGCAGGGCAAGACTTGCATGCAAGGACTCCACAACGGGAGTCACAGCGATGTCTCTGCTTATGTAGAGGTAACCGAGTTGGATTAGCAGGCAGAGAAATTAAACATACCGGCGCGGGTCCAGAAACAGGGCCCTCTGAGTTGACTGAGAATTCTGGCAGTTTCGGTATAGTCCTCTCGGTGGCTTGAAGATCCGGTGACAAGCGTCCTCGTAGGCGGCCAAGGCAGTCCGGTTCACAGATCGTGACCGGTGGGTCACTAACTGGTGTGATCTTGGTGGGTTTGATTAAGCAAACGTAAAACCATAAAACCCGAGTAAGAGCTGAGTTAAAACCAATGGTTAAAATGGAGAAAAACGCGAAAATAGCCCAGATGATTTTCACTGAGGAAACAGAGTGGCTGCCATCTTGTGGTGCTCTGTAGGCTAACGTTAGCAAAGGTTTCTCAGCCTTTTAATGCTAATGTGATGATCAGAGGAGAAATGGCAGAGCATAAAGGTCCAGGTGGAAGAAAAACAACTCAGTCATTTAGGATTTTACTAAAATAAGGAAATCACCTGTTGATTTATATATATAGATCCCAGGGGACATTTTTTTGTATTTGGGAGCTGTTTAAATGTGTAATTTGTGGTAGATTTTATTTAGTTGAACTATTAATATTGTAACAGAATCTGAATCTCACTCTGAGTTACTGTTGTTGTTCACAAACTAAAGAAATGAGAGATCATTTTTCTTTAGTTTTTACTGAATATTTGAAGGAAACTGTAAAACTATGTCACTTATTTTGTTGTGATTCTATTTTTGTGATTTCTTTTTTCTATTTCTAAATTAATAATAAAAATGTTTTTGTTTTTTTTTTTTTTTACTAATTTGTCACATCGTCCAGAATAGCGTTATCGCAAAAATACTCGAAATGTGATATTATTGATATTGATATATAGATATATATAGATATATAGTGATAAATTGTGATATTATTTTAGGGCCATATCACCCACCACTAGTAACAAGTACAGCAACTTCACTGGAGGCCTTTAGTTAAATCTGGGGTGTGGCTTGTGATGAGGTCAGATGAGACTGGGGAAACACAAAAACAACTACGGCAGTAAAGTGTTGCTAGTATATCATGTGTGTTGCACTTTAAGCGTACAATGATGAAAGCTACTGTTGCCGGAAGTGCAGGGCGAGACTTACATGTGAGGACTCCACAACGGGAGTCCACAGTGATGTCTTGGCTTATGCAGAGGTAACAGTGTCTGTTAAGCAGGCAGAGAAATGAAACATACCAGCATGGGCCCAGTTGACTGAGATTCCAGCAGGTTCGGGGTAGTCCTCTCGGTGGCTTGAAGGTCCGGTGACAGGCTTCCTCATAGGCGGCCAAGGCAGTCCGGTTCAAAGATTGTGATCAGTAGGTCTGGTGTGATCTTAGCGCTGGATCCGGCATGTCTTTTTTACATATATGTATATATGTATGTTGCACAATGGTTAAGCGTGATTTACTGCAGATGGATACAATCTGAGTGGCACCCCCTGGTTTAAAAGCTAGGATATGGAGGTAGGTTGAAGGGAAAAGCAACCTGGAGAAGAGTCACATTGTATCCAAACAAATTCATCTGTTTATTTAATTTTGGATCACCATAAATACAGTATGTTATGTTTAAAAAGTTGTCACACACTGAGACCAATAAAGATAAACCCTAGAAATTGCAGTATCACTGTGGCTGCTATGAACATTGGCTTCGAAGCGTGGTGCACCTTCTGGTGGCCTGGCAGTGGGCTTCTTCTGATTGGCCAAATATAAACTAAGCACAAAAAGTAAGGAAATTTGTTTTTGGTAGATTACTTCTTTGTTGTAACAGTGCTTCTTTGCAATAAATCTTATATCGTTGGATAGCCTGTTTATTTCCCTATTAAATGGTGCCACATTTGTAAGCAACATGCAATTGTGGAATGAGCAGCAGAGCTGAGTATGTGGGTTGTGCCCATGAAAAATTTGCCAAATCTTCTCAGCCAGAGCCAAACAGCTTTGTTTCGCTGTTGCTTATTTTGAGATCCTGGTATCCCCAGGTGCTGACAATCAGGTGCCTGATTAGCACCTGGTTGTCAGCACCTGTGAGCACGGGCCCTGCCACAGTGGTCAGTTGGTGTCTGCTCCAAGAATCGGCATGCCGCATGCAACTCATCTGGACCCGTGTGATAGGGCAACCTAAAGCTGGTGTTGTGCAAAACCAAGTTGCAGCATTATTTGGAGTGAGCCCTAGTACCATCTGCAAACTGAAGGCCAAGTTCCATATAACGGGGGAGGTCAGAGTCAGGCCGCAAAGTGGGCGTCCCAAGAAGGCGGCACCCCATGAAGACCGTTTCTTCATCCTGCCAGCACTTAGAACGATAGGCAGGCTTCTACAGATTTGCGGTCAAGGTTTGCAGTACGATATGACCAACGGCTCTCTGCCCAGACAATCTGGAGCAGACTGCACGCAGTCAATCTCCGGTCTCATACGGCTGCCAAGAGGCCTGCCATGATTGCGCTTCACCGTCAGGTCTGTTTGCACTGGTGTCGGCAAAAATGCACTGAAACCTGTCATGTGGAGGAACGTTATGTTCAGCGATGAGTCCAGATTCTGCCTACAGCAGTAGAATTGTAGGGTCAAAGTGTGGAGAAGACCTGGAGAATGCTTTGCTGATTGCTGCACTGATAGAGTTACATCTTTTTGTGGTGGCAGTGTGATGGTGTGGGGCGGCATCTTCCTCACTGGAAAAACTAGGCTTGTCATCATTGGAGGCAATCTCAATGCAGAGAGATACTGAGATGAAATTCTGCAACCAGTGGCAATCCCATATCTCCACAGTCTGGGACCGAACTTTATCCTCCAAGAAGACAACTCTCTCCCCCACAGAGTGGGGTTTATCAGAGACTACCTCCAGAATTTGGGACTGGAGAGGATGGAATGGCGTGCCAGCAGTCCTGACCTCAACCCCATTGAACTCTTGTGGGATCAGCTTGGGCATGCTGTTCAACACAACCACGTCGGCTGACTTGCGACAAATGCTGGTTGAAGAATGGGATGCCATCGTAGAGCAGTGTGTGACCAGGCTGGTGACCAGCATGAGGAGGAGATGTCAGGCTGTTGTGGCTGTGTATGGTTCTCCCACACGCTACTGAGGGACCTGTTTGTTAAATGAATAAATTGTTAAGTTGCCAATATGTCTTGTTTCTTCAGACTTCAGTCATTCACTCCACCAAACAACACCAAACAAGAATCAACAGTAAAAAAAAAAGCTGCTTGGCATTGGCAGAGAAGAATTGGCAAATTTTTCATGGGCACAGTCCACATACTCAGCTCTGCTGCTCATCCCACAAATGCATGTTCCTTACAAATGTGGCACCATGTAATAGGGAAATAAACAGGCTTTCCAATGGTGTAAGACTTATTGCCAAGAATCATTGTTACAACAAAGAAATAATCTACCAAACAAATGTCCTTACTTTTTGTGCTTAGTTTATTAACACGCAGCATGTGCATGCATTGCACATGTAAATATACTATTTATCACAGTTCAAGGAGAAAAACAGATGAAATTAACAAATATTTGTAAAACACATTTTTATACCTCTGTGTCAGCAATAGCTGTGGTAGGAGCCATTATGTTTTTGGGTTGTCCCTGAGTCTGTCCAATTCTTGTCAACGCATTACCTCAAGAATGCCTCAAGGGAATTTCTTCAAATTTGGCACAAACATTCATTTGGACCCAACAATGAACAGATTCGATTTTGGTGATCAAAGGTCAAAGCTCACCGTGACCTCACGTCAGTTTCGTTCTTGTGAAGGAAATTGACAGAAGTTTTTCAAATTCAGCACAAAAGTCCACTTGGACACCACAATGAACTTATTAGATTTTAATGGTCAAAGGTCAAGGTCACTGTGCCCTTGCCTCCATCTATTTTTTGTGAACATGATATCTTTAAAACACCTTGAGGGAATTTCTTCAGATTTGGCAAACATGTCCACTTGGACTCAAGGATGAACTGATAAGATTTTAATGGTCAAAGGTCACTGTAACCTTACCTTCATCTAATTCTTGTTAACCTGATATCTCAAGAACACCATGAGAGAACTTCTTCAAAGTTGCCAAAAATATCCACTTGGACTCAAGGATAAACTGATTAGATTTGGTGGTCAAAGGTCAAGGTCACTGTGACCTCACGTCTGTCTTATTCTCCTGAATGTGAAATTCGAAGAAAGGCTTGAGAGAATTTCCTCAAATTTGGCACAAACGTCCACACTGTAGGAGGAACAGCTTTTTTGAACTCTCCCAAAATGTAGATTGTAAGTAATGATAATAATAATAATAATAATAATAATAATAATAAAACATTTTATTTATGGGTGCCTTTCATGGACAGAATGAGATGGGCTAAATGTTGATGACTCTGCCCCCGGCCTCACCTCAAAGTTGATGAACTCTTTCAGCGCCATCCTGACGCTGAGGGTGATAAAGGTGTCAATTGGAAACCCTCCAGATCTCAAGGTGCTGATTACCATCCTGGGAAAATCCAGCGTTCTGACAACTCAGCCAGATTAACTGCCAGACCTGGGGTCTGTGCTTTTAAGTTCACCACATCCTCTCCCCTTTTTGTCACATCTATGGGAGCCACCCCATTGTAACTGTACATAATCCTTGTTTGTTATTTGAATGTTTTTTTTTCCACTCTTGTAGATCATTGTATGAGTGAGTTATAATTTCATGTGTTTAATCCCTCATTTAACATAGAGTCATACTGTGATCTTGTGACGATAGTTAAGAAGGGTTCCTGTAAGGAATCCCATATTATATGTTGAGTTAAAATATAGTTGAATTGATTAATCAACTTGTCTTTATTATATGTGCTTTCTCATTTACACTTGTGTTAAACATGTCAAAGTATGTAATCTTGCAAAATAAAGTTCATTAAGTTTCCTCCGAAATAAAGTAATGTCTAAACTAAGAAACCCGCCTTGCCTCAAGCACGCCCACTCAACCTGGTTGGATAAAACTACTGAGCTCGGCGCATCTCCATACTTTCTTTACCTGTTGCTTTCTTTACTTTTTACTTCGTTCCTTTACTTTATTTCACTTTTATTTTTTTCTTCTTTCTTTTGCCGTCCCTCCTTCTAGTTATACTCTTTATGCCTTAACCTGTTACGCTCTTAAACTTAGTTCCTGCATAACCCTTTCTTTTCTTACGGTTGAAATTATTTTAAACTTTTAAGTTTTACTCGACACGTCCAGGATTGTCTTGTCTGTCCTGAGTTTTCTTTCTTTTTGTCTGTGCCTTCAGTAACATTATACCTGAAGCGACAAAGCCAGCCGATTGCAACGTTTTTTTATACGCGTTGATAATGACAAGATTGCTTTCAACCTCATTATAAGCGAGCAGCCACAGCTAAATAGATAAGATACTATTCGACCTGCAACTCCATCAAAGATTCATCAGCTCCAGCGCTGCCAGACACTTGAAAAAATGTCTGCAAAGCAGGGGTTCTTTTGCCAAACCAAGAGACTTTCCGCAGCCTAAGATAAACCAACATTTGAGGACCACCTGAAGGACATCGCAGTCAGTCTCAACCGCCCCTCCACCACTGCGTTACAGCCGGCTTCATTCTGCTGGGAAGCCCGGGAGCCGCAAAGTGATAGTCCGGGGTCCTTGGAGAAATGTCAGTTGAGCCAACGCTGCTAAGAAAGTAGGCACAAATCTCCCTCACCTGATACAGCAGCTGTGTTGTGATAAGAGTTGATGTCGAATAGGAGACTTTTAGGTTTTGTTGGGTAAATGGTTTTGCACACCCCTGCGTCCCCAATTTATCGAGTCACATACTCTGTCTCACTATCGCCAAACTAAATAACTGGCAAAAGTGTTACCTCTTGTCTTCATCCATTTGTACATACTATTGATTTTGTGTCATTTCATATCATCCTCATTTATTATTCATTTACTCAATTGTTGAAAATTTAGCCGTAACTAAGTCCTCGTTTATCGTTTTAAGTCATTGTCTGTGGATATTTCTTTTGAGCAGGAACTAAGATCACTGTTTAGAGAATTCATAACCCAGGTATTGAGATTAATTCGTTATTGATAAGTGTACTGATGAATTAATAATTGGTTTCAGGAGTTATTAATTTTATTAGTCACTCCCCTCCATCGAGGGTGGTGCCCCTAAATTTATTACGAGTGCAAACATTTTCTAAAAGTATTGCTACTACAACGCTGTTGGGAATCAACATATATTTACCTCACACGGTGGCACCAAATATGTTGGGGTTAAATTGGCTATCGGAAATAATTAATAATTATTATTAGTAATTAATAATTATGTAAATAATGTGACTTAATTAACATTAACTCACCTTGTGGGGCACCATTCCCGTAAAGGGAAAAATGATAGCCAGTTAAAGATATCAGTCTCATAAAATAGGCTAAACTATTAATTTGGAGTTTGATTAATAATTAAATTAATGACAACAACCAGAATTAACAGTAACGCCTGAAGGATTTCGGAGTTCTTGACGCAGCAGAGGTTGACTATTCATTCACCCTTGTGCAACATTAAACAGACAGCAGGCATGATTCCAAAGAATTATATTTATTCACAAATTAGCAAAGCAAACCAAAACACACAAATTCTAAATAACTATATACAAGCTTTGTGTGTATATATGTGTGTGTGTGTGTGTGTGTGTGTGTGTGAGTGAGAGAGAAAAGAGAAAGACAAAGGCGGGTGTGATGATCAAGTAGCCGTTTGGCCTACAAAACAAAATGGCTGACAACAGCGAACTACCAAAATGGCCGAATCAAGGCTGGCTTCCGGTCAGGGGAGGTGTCTGTCTGACCGTGTGGTCAGGACAAAGACAAAGGAAAAGAAGCGGGAACTCTGAAATGCCTCTTTGGATGTAGCTCTGTTGAATGCCTATTTGTTAATGAGTAAATCACATACAACAAGTCAAGCTGTCTTGCTTAGCCTGTAAAGCTGTGATAAGCTATGCCCAGTTGTTACATTACTGATCCTTGAATGGATGGAAGAAAGAGTCACTCGGTGGTGTACTGCTGTTAGCCGGCAGAAGAAGGCTGGGAAGATGGTTCCAGCTGCAGTCTTTGTTGGGTCCTTTGTTCCAAAGGTTCTGATCCGAGGAAGCTGATCGCTCGGGGTCCTTGCAGAGGTAGACGCTGGGTGCTAACTCACTTTGTTCCTTGTTGCTGGAAAGCTGGTTTGCAAACCTTGTGTTTGCCGGAGAGTCTGTGATCAGTTGCCCTCCCTTTAGTGGTTTGGGCTATGGAGCAGGGGTTCTGTTCCAGGCCCAGCTGGAAAGAGGTGGGAGCTGCTGAAGCAGCTGGAGCAAGAGGAGGAAGAAATCTGATGGAAGGGAGCAGATCTACCGATGGTTGTGACATCAGAGTCACTTGTCCTGAAAAAGTTCTGTCCAATCAAGTTGTGAGACTTGGGTCTCACTGAGGTGTGAGGTGAGACCTCCTGTGGAGATGGGTGCCACTTAGCTCTCCTTGTTTGAAGACAAAGAGCATGCAGAGGAAAAAGCCTTGAAACCACTCAAAGCGCTTTTTACACTACGAGTGGTGGTGGTTGAGGCTACCATACAAAGTGCCACCTGCTACTCCGTTTTTAACACACTCACATACCGATGGAGCAGCCATCGGGAGCTATTTGGGGTTCAGTATCTTGCTCAAGGATACTTCAACATGCAGCCTGGAGGAGCCCGGGATCGAACCGCTGATCTTTCGATTGGTGGACGACCCGCTCTACCTCTGAGCCACATAACTCAGGAACCGAAAGTTAGACGTTTGGTAGGATACTGAATTGGTGACACTCATCTTGGGGGCCCATCTTGAGGGGGTGTAGGAGTATAAATAACTATTTTCATCATCATATGATACCATATCAGTTCTTTGGAAAATGATATGATATTTGCCAATATTACAAAGTCTGCAACAATATAATTTCAATGTGATGCGGTCCAGGGGCCTGTGATTGATATGAGATGATATTATATGCCCATTTAACACAATCTGTCACAGGGGAAGCTGCCACCCCTTTCTTTTTTGATTTTGGCTATAAAAGATAAAAAGATAATGATAAATAATATAAATAACTGTAACCGCTTAAGTGCAGTAAAGCTTACTTTATTCTGACTCCACTATCCCACATAAAACAGCATTTTTCAAGTTTTATTTTGTAACAGCACCATTTACACATGCCATGTACTTTGTCTGTTGACCCCTTTTTTTTCTGAAATTGAAAAAAATCCAACACTGCTGATTTGTTACCCAGTAAATAATGTTATCCTCATTTTCACTCTCTTGGCTGCTTGTCATCTGCCTGCCGCTGTTTGATGATGACACGGACTTTCAAAATAAAAGTGTATCCTAATGATGATGATACGGATTGATGTTTTCACTTTGCATCGATGTTGTTGATTGTTGATCATTGAATCGATATATCGATCCAGATCAATGAATCGTTACACCCCTACTTGAAACTGTGTTGATTGTATAGATCTTCTGCGCATCCGAGTTGAAGATATGTGTGAAGCATCCACGTTTTAGAATTTGTAACTGTAACTGTAATTTGGAATATTGCTTTCTGTCATGGTTACATATGAGTCTGGACAGACATGGATGTAACTGCAGCTTGACTGGTTCATGGAGACATATAACCGCAAGGCAGTAATTCTAGTTTAATGTTTTTTTTCTTGTGAATTACTGGATACTGTTTGGAGTTTCAAGCCCTCTAGAAATATATGCAAACAGAATTAGGAAAGAAAATCTGTCATTGGTTGTACTGGTAGAAAAACCCAGGAGTCCCTATAAATAAACACAATAAATACGATTTGCACAGGAGTAACAAAACAACAAGGGAAACTCCTGTGAATCACTTAAGCCCCCAGCATTACTCATCCCATCCAAATTTGGCTTTGGTGAATTTGCACCTCCATCTGTAGTAGCTACTTCGGTGGAAGATTCTTGGCAAGTAAACATGTTGGTAGACACAGAGTTACTATTTTTTTTACTAAGGATGCCACTAAAGGAATGCATTTCCCTAAATAAGCTTTAACATTTTCTTTCTGTGCAAAGTGAATTTCAGAGAGACTTATAGAATACAGGCCACTGGGTCTTTTTTTGTTTGTTTTTCCAATGTCTTCAGTTTGCCACTGTGGAGAAGGTGTACTCCACAGAGCAAGTTAGCTGCTTGAAGTTATGTTTGGCAAGCCAACAGACTTGCCAGTGTCTCAAGTTACTTCCATCTTTTAAAATAGCACATTCTCATATTCTCCAGCCAAAGCTATCAAGGCCAGAGCCTGAGCTTTCCTAACCTCCCCACAAAGCTAAGTGTTTGATCACCTAATGATGATCACTGGTGGTGTTTTTTGAATTACATTTGTTTAATGTTCAAACTGTCACAATAGGCTCAAGCATACTCAGACAAATGCACAAGTGTTAGTTTGGGGGTGTGTTGTCTTGTTTTTTAGTGATTTTCTGTTTAAGTCAAGATTGTAGAATTTCTTGGAAGTACACATTGATCAAGCACATGATCACCTTACTAAAGTCTTTACTGTTGTTGTGATTAAGCACACAATATAGGCTTGCAATGGAATGAGATAACCGTCTCAGAAAATATTGCTGTTTCATGGTATCACAGTTTTACAGAATTTATATTGTTATTTGTCAGAATAACCCTTGAAGGAATGAAAACAGAAGGGTTATTGTGTTGTAAAACAGTAATTTGACACAGTATTGAGAATGTGTTATATTGTCCTCTACTGGCTGCTTTTGTAACTGAAACTACCATTCTGAATAAACAAGTGAAACTGCAATAGGTTATGGGCCCAGAGCATTGCTGAAAAGCTGTCTTACATGGAGTTTTGTGTGATATAAATGGCGTTGTGGGATTCACAATGGAAGATACACTGTTTACTGACAAGCTGAGCGGACCAGAGAACCTGGCAACATGGAAATTTCAGATGGAGCACTTGCTGAAAGCCAAAGGACTGTGGGGCATGTTAACGGGAACGGATGTGCTAGCAGCGGATGCTAATGCTAATGCACAAGCAGAAGAGAAGAGGAGAGAAAAGGCATTTTCCGTTTTGGTTCTGAATGTAAGTACTCCCCACTTGTACCTGATAACAAGCTGTCAGACCCCAAAAGAGGTGTGGAACATGCTGAAAGGACATTTTGAGAGAGATACTCTTGCAAATAAACTGTTCCTAAAGAAAAAATACTTCAGATGTGAAATGAAGGAAGGAGAAAGCTTAACTGAACATTTGAAGATGATGAAGGAACTTACTGATCAGCTTGGAGCAATAGGTGCTTGATTGAGGAGGAAGACCAGATTGTAACACTCCTGGTTAGTTTGCCATCAAGCTATGCTACAATTGTCACTGCACTAGAAACAAAGATGGACAGTTTGACACTGCAGTTTGTTCAGCAAGCATTGATAAATGAAGAGCAAAAGCAAGTGCAAGCTGATAATGATGGTGCTGCATCTGGTGGTGCATCAGCCATGTCAACACAAGTTTGTGGAGATATGCAGCCTGATTCTAAGGCAGTGGGAGCTGACAGATTGAGCTCATTCAGATGTTAGAAGTGTCGGAAAGAAGGTCATATAAAGCGTAACTGTCCAATTAGAAAAAAGAAAAACAAAACCCACAAGGCCAAAAGCATGATGTGTGAAGATGCTGAAGACTCATCTGAGAGTGTGTTTGTAGTTAAAAAGACGAACCAGAATGAGATGTCACAACATACTGAGTGATTGATTGACTCTGGAGCATCAAAGCCAATACAAAAACATGACTTGTCATAAAGAATGTCTTCAAGACTACCAGCATCTTTCAGAACCACAGTCTGTAAAACTTTGACGGCAGAGTGATGGATGCACTAGGACTTGGCAACATCAAACTGAGAATGACATTCAAAGTCAGTGATGTAAAAACTGTCACAATGTATGATGTGCTGTATGTTCCCAAGTTATCTGGGACTCTTTTCTCAGTGGGAGCTGCTACCAGAAAAGGAGATACGGTGCAGTTCAAGAAGTCTCGCTGCTACATTCGTGGAAAAGATGGATCTCTTCAAGGGATGGGAACATAAAGATGTGGCATCAGCGCCTGGGTCACACCAGCAAGTTGAAGGAAATCAAAAATCTGGTAAATGGAGTGGATTTTACCGCAGAGAAAGAAGTTCCCTTCTGTGAAGCGTGTGTGGAGGGCAAGCTGGCTAGAAAACCACACAAGCCAGTGGGAGACATTCGCTCCAAACGTAAGTTGCAGCTGATCCATAGTGATGTCTGTGGTCCCATGCAGACTGAATCCATAGGTGGAGCAAAGTACTTTGTGACTTTTATTGATGATTATTCAAGATGCTGCAAGGTTTACTTCCTGAAACAGAAAAGTTAAGTCCTTAGCAAATTCAAAGAATTTGAGAAGACATTCTCTAATGAGTGTGGGCACAAAGTCACAAGACTGAGAACAGATAATGGTGGGGAATACACATCCAGTGAATTTCAAATATACTTGAAGGCTCAAGGTATCCACCATGAGATGACTGTACCTCACACACCTCAGCAAAATGGTGCTGCAGAAAGAAAAAATCAGACACTGATTGAAGCAGCAAGAAATATGCTGTCTCATGCTAAGTTGCCAAAGATGTACTGGGCGGAGGCCGTAGCAATGCCAGCTTACATACAGAACAGGTTGCCCACATCTGTTATGAAAAAGGAGACACCCTACCAGAGATGGTGTGGCAAAAAGCCAGACATGAGTCACATGAGAATGTTTGGTTGTGTTGCTTACGCACATGTCCCAGACACAGAGAGAAGAAAATTGGACAAGAAAGCTGTGAAGCTTTGTTTCATGGGGTATGCAAACAATGCCAAGGGCTACCGTCTGTGGGATGAAGAAAAGAGGAGGATTCTCATTCATCAGGATGTCATCTTCAATGAATCAGACTTTGGTTGGAAACAGGAAGTGGAAGAATCAAGTAACCATCAATACAGATGAAAGGGGAACACCATTTGACGAGGCCACTGTCAACGAATCTGCTAGAGAAAGCGGCAGAATCAGAAAGCCTCCAAAGAGGTATGGATATGATGAGTTTGCTGACATGGTCACTGTTGATCATTATGCCCATGTGTGTTGTGTCACAGAGCCAAGCACACTGAAGGAAGCGTTGATGAGTCCTAATGCAAAGGAATGGCAGGAGGCGACTGACTTGGAATATGAGTTGCTGCTGGAAAATGAGACATGGGACTTAGTAGATTTATCAAAGGATCACAAGGCCATAGGATCAAAGTGGGTGTTCAAAGTCAAGCATCACAGTGATGGACGAGTGGAGAGACACAAGTGCAGACTTGCCGCTAAAGGCTACTCACAAATGTATGGTGCTGACTATGATGAAACTTTTTCACCTGTGGTACGATTCAGCTCAGTTCGCACATTGTTGTCCTTTGCTGTTCAAAACAAGCTACATGCATATCAGATGGATGTTGTGACTGTATTCCTCAATGGACATCTGGAGGAAGAGATATAAATGGAGCAGCCGGAGAGATATGTGAAACCAGGACAGGAACATCTAGTGCAAACTGAAGAAGTCAATATATGGGCTGAAGCAGTCTCCTCGCTGCTGGAGCAAGGCTTTCACAGAGTTCATGAAGGACATTGGCTTTACACAGAGCACATCAGACCCATATGTGTTTGTGAGATCTCGACAGGAGCTGGAGATACTAGTGGTGTAAGCTGATGATCTGACTTTGATCACAGAATCAAAAGAAAGCATGGATAAGTTGAAAATAGCTCTGAAGGAGCACAACAAGATGAAGGACATGGGTGAGCTGTCCGATATCCTGGGCATCTCTGTTGTCCAAGACAAAGCAAAGAACTGTGTCTTTCTTCACCAGAAGCATTACATTGAACCCATTCTCCAGAAGTATGGAATGAATAATGCTAATCCCATTGCAACACCAGCAGATGCAAATGTGAAGTTGAAAAAGGATGATGGTGTCAGTAAACTTGTGAACTCAAGTACTTATCAGTCCATGGTAGGTAGTCTGCTGTATGCTGCAATGGACACACGACCAGACATTGCACAAACAGTGAATGTTGTGTCAAAGTTAAATGCAAATCTAAATGCTGCACATCTGACGGCCATGAAGAGAATTCTTCAATACTTGAAGGGTACAGTCAACCTCGCCCTCAAGTATGAGCAGTCAGAGTCAGGAACCTTGATTGGATTCTCAGATGCTGATGGGTCGGAGATCAGGATGACCGCCACTCAACCACTGGTAATATATTCTTACTGAGTGGAGGAGCAGTGAGTTGGCTCAGCAAGAAACAGGCAACTGTTGCACTTTCAACAGCAGAAGCAGAGTACGTCGCACTCAGCCAAGCAGCACAAGAAAGTACCTGGCTGTAGCGATTACTGAGTGATCTTGAAATGAGTGATTCACCGACAGGGATTCTGGAGGACAATCAAGGAGCCATCAGAATTTGCAAAGAATCCTGTCAATCATTCAAGGACCAAGCACATAGACATTCACTACCATTACATTCGTGAATGTGTGCAGAATGGGCAAATACAAGTGCAATATTGTCCAACAGGTGATATGAAGGCAGATATCTAGACCAAGCCACTGACAAGACAGAAGTTTGAGTATCTTAGGAGAGAGATTGGGCTTTGTACTGTTTAAGTCTGTTTGATATGCTTATTGTAGTGTTTACTGTTCAATATGTTATGAAAACTGTAAGCAAGGTGTAAAGAGTAAGAAAGACTTTTGCAAGTTTTGAGTTGAAAGGATTTATTACTTTTATTATTATTTGTAAGACAGAATACTAATTTTGGTTATACAAAGTTAAGTGCTCAAATGCCAGTGTAAAATTAAGTGGGAGTGTTGTAAAACAGTAATTTGACACAGTATTGAGAATGTGTTATACTGCCCTCTACTGGCTGCTTTTGTAACTGAAACTACCGTTCTGAATAAACAAGTGAAACTGCAATATATTGTTGGTTGAATAAACTTGAAACCATTTTGTTAATGGAAGTATGTGTTAAAAGTCTCCCCTTAGAAAATCACTAAAATAATGGGAAGATTGAATGCCAAGTTGAAATCTGTTATGCGATCTAATTTGTGTCATCTTTTATGCATTTCTGAGGCAGTTACCAATATCAGTAGGTAGTGTACAGTGTCCTTGAACAAATAGTGTACAGTGTACATGTATAGGTAATTTACAGTGTACATGAACATGTAGTGAACAGTGTACATAACCAGGAAGTGTACAGTGTCCCTGAACAGATAGTGTACAGTGTATCTGAACAGATAGTGTACAGTGTACATACACAGATACTGCACATTGTCCCTGAACAGGTAGTGTACAGTGAACCTGAACAGATAGTGTACAGTGTGCCTGAACAGGTAGAGTGCAATGTCCCTGAACAGGTTGTATATAGTGAACATGAAGAGGAAGTGTACAGTGTACCTGAACAGGTAGTGTACAGTGTCCCTGAACATGTCGTGTACAGTGTACCTAAACAGATAGTGTACAGTGTACATGAACAGGAAGTGCGCAGTGTACCTGAACAGCAAGTGTACAGTGTACATGAACAGGAAGTGCACAGTGTACCTGAACAGCAAGTGTACAGTGTCCCTGAACAGGTAGTGTACAGTGTACATGAACAGGAAGTGTACAGTGTACACTTGCTGTTCAGGTACACTGAACAGGAAGTTCACTTTGGCAAATGTTACGGCTGTGATCAGCGAATATAATGTGACTTGGGATGTAGATATGCAGCAGATCCAGCTGTGCCACCATCATCAGGAATGGACGTCGCTTCACGTGACGCTACAGTGGAAAGGACGTCTCATGTCTCTTAAACCGACAATGCTCGCT
Source organism: Epinephelus fuscoguttatus (assembly GCF_011397635.1). Classification (NCBI taxonomy): domain Eukaryota; kingdom Metazoa; phylum Chordata; class Actinopteri; order Perciformes; family Serranidae; genus Epinephelus; species Epinephelus fuscoguttatus. Next base: position 1,322,881 of record NC_064766.1, on the reverse strand, counting down.
CATCGCTCCTAGCGCTAGCTCCTCACATTTTTTCCTAGGTGGGAGGGGCTAAACAGCTAGCAAAGTCAGACTAGCAGTAATTTAAAAGACTTGGGACGGACCCCAGAAGTTACTGGTTCTTGAGGGAAATTGTTCCTCATGAGGAGAGGCATCTCTGTGCAAAGTTTCATGTCTGTACAACATATGGGGCATGAGATATGCCCATTCAAAGTTTGCAATTTCAGTCGGTTGCTATAGCGCCCCCCTTTGGCCAATTGATGTAATATTGCTTCATTCGCATCCTGCCATTACTCTCTACCACTGTGCCAAATTTCACATGGATTGACCAAGTCAGTGAGGAGAAAAACGTGGAATAGACACAGATAGACACACCCGCACACCCACAGACCGAGTTTTCATCATTATGTAGTAAGATACATATTGTAATAAATTTAATTTATAAAGCACTTTTCATGTAAGAAAAATCTGAACGTGCTACAGCACACAGTAAAAAGAAATCATTAAAACATTATAAAAACAAATTCAAAGAGTCCTAGGCCGAGTCAAAAACTTCTTTAAAAAGGAAAGTCTTTAAGCCTCTCTTAAAGGCATCCACTGTCTGTGGGGCTCTGAGGTGGCCGGGTAGGGAGTTCCAGAGATGAGGGGCAGCAGAACTAAAGGCATGGTCTCCCATACTGCGGAGCTTGGCTCTGGGGAGGTGGAGAAGGTATTGGTTTTGGGAGCGTAGATAACAGGTTGAAGCTTGCTGGGTGAGTAATTCATTGAGGTAATCTGGGGCATTTCCATGGATACACTGATGGGTGATGAGAGCAAGTTTGTAGTTGATTCTGGCAGAGATTGGGGGCCAGTGAGGGGTGCGGAGTATGGGTGTGATGTGTTTGTGTTTTCTGACTTTCATCAGGATCCTAGCAGCATTGTTCTAAATAAGCTGTAATGTTTGCGGACTTTTGCCAGGAATTCCAATTAGAAGGGTGTTGCAGTAATCCAGCCTTGAGGAGACAAAGGCATGGACTAGTTTCTCTGCATCCGGAAGGGTGAGAGAGGGACGGAGTTTAGTGATGTCCTTTATCTCCACCAGGCAGTTGGTGAGTGTGGACAGAGGTGAAGATGAAGATGGTAGAGAAGTTGAAGGGGTTGGGTCAGTCCTGAGATACAGCTGAGTGTCATCAGCGTAGGAGTGGAAAGAAATCCCACACTGTCTGATGACACAGCCAAGGGGGAGCATGTATATAATGAATAGAAGTAGGCCGAGGGCAGATCCTTGAGGGACACCGCACGTAATGGGGAGGGTTTGGGACCTTGCAGCTCCCGAGCTGACGAACTGTGACCTCCCATAGAGGTAAGAAATGAACCAGTCCAAGGCGTAGTTTGAGAGTCCAATATCTTCACGGAGGCGTTTGAGGAGGATGAGGTGATCAACAGTGTCGAAAGCCACTGTCATATTGAGAAGGATAAGGAGGGATGGAGAGCCAGCATCAGCAGTCGTCAGAAGGTCATTCATGACGTGGACCAGAGCTGTTTCTGTGCTGTGAGCTGAATGAAAACCTGACTGGAATGTTTCATACAGGCCGTGTAATCGCAGATGGTCCTAAAGCTGAGCTGCAACAATCTTTTCCAGCACCTTCAAAATAAAAGGGAGGTTAGAGATGGGCCTATAGTGGGCTAGGACTTCCGGGTCAAGAGAGGGTTTCTTGAGAATAGGTTTAATGACAGCAGTTTTGAGTGCAGGTGGAACAAGAGTAAACTACTGCTACTCACCCACCCCATTTGCCCTGTCTTGCAGAGTGCATAAAGTTATAATTGGAGTGTGTTGTCTCACACATTGTGAAAGAATTATTTGTATCACGCCATGTCTCAGTGATAACAAGAGCTTCAAAGTCATAATACTAAATGAGTTTTCTGACTGTAAATTACCTAATGGTCGGGAAACAGACATTCAATAAAGCAAACTTTGATGAAAGGCCTCCATCCTCTCTGGTCTTGTGCCTTGCGATCCAGTTGCTGCTATGACAGCCCCTCTGTCTTGAACTCTTGTTCTGTGCTTCTTCTCCAGGTTGTTTTAGGTCTTCCCCCTTTCTCTTACCAATTGAATTTCATGTTAATGTCAGCTTGGTAGTTTGTTTATTTTTTTCCTTAGTGTTTTTGGCCTGTCCAGCTCCACTTCTGTCTTCTAATTTGAAGTTCTGTGGGTTTTTGCTTGGTGAGCTCCCACAGGTTGGTGTTGGTGATGGTGTCTGGTGTCTGGTGCCAGTAAATTCCAAAAAGTCATCAGAGGCAGCAGTTTTATAAATAAAAGCCCCCAGATAGTAACAATAACAATTACTGGGGGCCCAGACAAAGCTAGATTTTTTAAATAAAGTCCCCCTAGGTTGTAATATAATCAAATTTGGAGCTTTTCCTAAATTTTCAATACTTGAATTGAAGAAGTATTAAAATCTTTAATCTACTCAACTTGAAAATTTAACTACTCTTCATGCTTTTACAATCAGACTTCATTTTAACTTTGAACAGAGAACAAAATAGTTATACGTCTCCTGTATATTATTACTTCTGCATATGTTTAGCTACAGAAACCATTCAGATATCAAAACATTAATGCATTTTAAGGACATTTATGCTTGCATTCAACTTTTTTCTGTCTTTTATTCTTCATAAAGCCGTTCTTTTTCCAGCCTTTTACTGAATTTCACCTTCTAATCTGATAGTATTACAGTTGAGCTTCCAGGTTGTCTGGCAATGTATTTCAGCTCTTAGGCTCTGGAGGTAATGCAGTTCAGCTTTCAATTCTGACAGTTTTATCAATTTATAGATTTTATAGCAGTGCAGTGCAATACTTTTGCACTTTAACATTACCCCATTTTCAGTAATGCTACCAACTATCAGCATTCACATGCATTTACTGCAGGAAATGCATTATCTAATTATTAACAGATTCTAAACTTTAGATGTGTCAGGTTTGCAGCTAAAAATGCAGGGCAGTAGCTCTCAAGGAGCAAAAATAAAACAAAACATAAAAAACAACCCTAGATGGTAACCATAGTTCACTGTTGGGCCCAGAGAAAGTTAATCTTTTATCATAAAGGCCTTTAAATTGCAATATAATCCATTAAAAAAAAAATCCCCCAAATTTTGAGTAGTTATAGTGAATACAAAAAAATCTTTGAATCATCAATCTGCTCCACGTTGAAATACTACTACTCTACATACTTTTATCTGCAGACTTTGTTTAAGCTTTAAAAAGGTCAAAACGTAATTATACTTTACTTGTACATTTTTGGAATGACTAGTACTTCTGCATACTTTCAGCTACAGAAACCATTCAAATCTCAAATGTTATCCTTTAAAAAACATTTATGTATGTATTCAGCTTTTTTCAATTTCTTATGCCGTTTAATGTGCAAAGAATTTCTTCTTTCAGTTCATTACAACCTTTGACAGTATTACAGTTCAGCTCCCAGCTAGCGATGTATTTTAGCCCTTTGCTTGCAGTTCAGCTTCCAATTCTGCCAGTTTGCTTAATATTATATCTACATTTTCAGCAGTGATTTTGAACTCATTTCAGCTGTAACTGTAACTAGTTTATTTATTTGTTATTTTGCCTTTTATTGGTGTCTACTTCTGTCCATTTGTCTAAGGAACTTCATTCTTCATTTCAGAGTCAAATTGTTTTTCTTCTTCAGGACATGTATGCGATTACCTTTCTTAATTCCAATATATTTCAGTGATTTTATATATGTATGTAAGTAATAAAATATATAATGGAAATTATATTGGAGTAATTTTTGAAAGTTGAAATCTCTCAACAACAAGTGCTTAAGTAGTCATTCTTTATGGACAGGTGCCTTAGCTGGCAATGCATATAACACATTAAACATGGTACCAATAGCACCACCATGTTGTGAGTTATGAAGGGTTTTACATTTTGGCTTGTAACCCGTGAACATTAAGGCACAGCAAAACATTATTTTCTGTGTGGCCACCCCCATTTGCACACATTTTTTGCCCATTTGCACACAGTCTTTGCTTCTTTTGGCTCATATTTAATCTAATCTTCGCTATACTTGGTACATACCATATTTCATATCATAAGTTTGTTTTGTGTGTCACTTACTGTTTGTTGGTGATTGGTTACCAAACCCTTGAAGGCATGGCCTAATGCACTAAACAGGCTGTAACTCTTCAGTGCTAAATTGGGTTGGAACCAAACTTGTGAATAGTCTTCACATAGCCACATTACACAAGTGTGTGAAGCTTCTTACCGTTTCTCCCATAAGGGCGCTACACTAACATTTAAACATAATATTTTTACAGTTCTGTTTACCTTAATGAAATGAACTTGGTAAACGAGTTCTCCATTAACATGTGCATGACATATTTAACAGTGGCACCAATAACCCCATCCTGTTGCCTTTAGTAAAATACCACGGTACTGCTTATTAACTGCCATATCTTTCAAATTTATCAAAGTTGCACAGGTAGGGATGTTGAACAAATCTGTAGCATTTAATTCAATTTTCACCTGTAGGTGTTGTTAAAAGATTTGACTTTGCTGTTGTAGCAGCAGCTTGCAGCTGGCAGCAATAGCAGCTGGGAGCAACAGCAGTCAGCAGATAACAGCTTCAACTTCTCACAGGCATTTTGCTATAATCTGCTGCTAAAGATAAAAAAAAAAAAAAATCTGGAAATCTGAATCTAACCCAGTTAATCAGTAAACCCACCCGTGTTACACCAATGTGTCAGTCTCTACTTGACTGGATACTAGTCTCTGATCCAAACAGATTCCTAAAATCAGGAATTATGTCTGATTGTTTTAGTGACCATGCAATTGTGTACTGTATATGGAAATTAAACTGCCTAAATTACCTCCCAAACTAATTACAATTAGACAATATAAAAAACTAAATGTAGATCAATTTATTAATGATATAATTGCAATTAACAGGGATAGGTATCAGTTAATACCAGATGTCCAGGATGCGTGGGACTTTTTACATTCTGAACTGGATACAGTTATTGACAAACACACTCCTCTGAAAACTACCAAAGTAAAAGGCAGGCACCTTCCCTGGATAAGCGCTGACTTAATTAGTCTTTTCAGGCAGAGAGATGCTGCATGGGCCACATTTCATAAGTCTAAGAATCCTGCTGATTGGGATGAATACAGGAGGCTACGAAATCGAAGTAAAACTATGACGAGAAATACCAAATGTAACTATTACAAAGAATCTCTTACTGAAAACTTCAAAAATCCTAAACAATTCTGGTCTAAGATCAAAACAATAACTAATGCATCCAACAAATCTGTACCTAAGAAAATTAAAGCTAATAATAAAATCTTACAAGAACCACACTTTTAATGGCCCAAGCCTTTAATAAGCACTTCTCATCAGTTTCTTCTATAGTGCCTGAATCATCTATTTGTGGTAATTTACAACCTAATAATCCATGGTCTACTAACAGCATATTTTCTTTTAGGACTATTACACCTGTTGAGGTTCAGAATGTTATAAATGATCTCAAAATGAGTAGTGGTCCTGGGTTGGATGGCATCGAAGCCAGATTTCTAAAACTATCAGCTCATGTACTTATGTATCCTCTATGTGATCTCTTCAGTATGTCTCTGTCCACCTTTGAATTACCCAGTATCTGGAAATGTTCCCGCGTCACTCCTTTACATAAAGGTGGCGATGTACTAGATCTGAACAACTACAGACCAATTTCTATCATCTGCTCTGTCACTAAATTGTTTGAAAAATTAATTTATAATCAACTGTCATGCTATCTTAATGAAAACAATATCCTGTCACCTTTTCAGCCTGGCTTTCGTTCAAATCACTCTACAATTACTGCACTGCTAAAACTAACTAACAATACTCTCACTGCTTCGAACACTTCTGAACTAACTGGTGCAATTTTCAGTGATTTGACAAAGGCTTTTGACTTGGTTAATCATTACATTCTTCAGGATATACTTCACACTACTGGCCTTTCATGCACTGTATAACTCTGGTTCAACTCATACCTTCACAACAGAAAACAACGTGTTGTTATTAATGGAAACAAATCTGACACTTTAACTCAACAGTATGGTGTGCCTCAAGGATCAATGCTTGGTCCACTTCTTTTCTCCATATTTATTAATGATCTTCCCTCTATTTGTAAGTGTTCTGTTCAGCTTTATGCTGATGATACAGTTATATATACAGTACATCACATACAAATATAATACAGATTGAAGCAGATTTACAGTCTGATTTTAATAACTTACAGCACTGGCTTGCAGTTAATAAGTTACTCCTCAATAAAAATAAATCACATACTATGATTTTTGGCACTCGACAGAACATCAAATCTAAATGCAAAACACATTCATGTCGTATTTCCTGCCTGGATGGCACTACATTGCAGAAAGTTGAACACACCAAATACCTGGGCCTATACCTTGATTCTGAACTTTCTTTTAACTACCATATTAATCACATTGTACATAAAATGAATTATAGTCTTGGTCTCCTTTTCCGTTCCAGAAACTGTTTCCCACTTATGGTCAGAAAAAAGATTGCTCTTCAACTTATATTGCCAATAATGGATTATGCTGATTCTTTGTATTGCATTGCTTCTAATACCTCTCTTTCTCCTCTTACTATAGTTTATAAGAGATTGTGTAGATTTATTCTTAACTGCTCATTCACAACTCATCACTGCACAATGTATGAACTTTTTGACTTGCCCACACCTCGTATAAGAAGACAGTCACTAGTTGCAGTTTATCTTCAAGTGTGTTTATTTTAACTATCCTTTTTATTTAAAACAGCATTTGGTTCCTTTCTCCTCCACTCATCACTTAAGACATACTGTACAGCTTTTCTTTTCAGTAATGTTTTAAAGTCCACATAAAAAGAAGCTTTTATGTTTAAAGCACCTTCTGACTGGAATAATTTACCAGTAAATATTCACTCCATTTCATCTTTCAGTTGCCTTGGCAACTCATTTTCATACCAACTGTACATGTAGACTATAACACCTTTCCAAATTTATCTCATTTCCAACTTTATCTCATTTCTCATTCTTCGCTCTTTACTGAACCACTCAATTCCACTCACATTTTACATTTTACTGTAACGCCTGGCTATATTTTGAATGATCATTATTCCCTGTTATTTATTATGTTGTAATTGTAGGCTCTGTGTGACTTTGTGTTGTTGTTGTTTGTTTGTTTTTTTTGTTGTTTTTTTTGGTTGTTTGTTTCTGTTTTGTTCTGTTGTGTTTATCTTGGCTGTATGAGTGTAATGATTTTGTGGTATTTTGTTCAGGACCCCCCTCGAAAACGAGATGGTACATCTCAAGGGTTTATCCTAATAAAAGAATTTCAATATTTTCGTCAGATAATTCAAATATTCTAGTTAGCAATGGTCATTTACCTTACCAGAAACTTTCAGCCCCCTGGCAATCTCCCTCCAGCCAGCTAACACCTTATTAGGTTCAACCGCCAAAGGGACAGAAACTTATTGAGTTTGTGCCAATTTGTTAGTGTGAGCAGCAGGCGTAAAGGTGGTGACGGTGACAAACTACTGTCAGGTCAAGACCCTGGTGAGGATGACGAGCATGCAGATGAGCTTCCTTGAGATGGTTTCTGAGGGTTTGTGTAGAATTCTTCAGTTGTGCAAACCAAGTGTTGCATTAGCTGTCTGGGTGGCTGATCTTAGATGCTCTTGCAGTTGAAGACACCAAATGTGGAGATCCTGAGCTGGTGTGGTTACAGGTGGTCTGCGTTGTGAGATAGGTTGGATATACTGCCAAATTAATGGAAACAACACTGGAGACGGCTTATGGTAGTGAAATGAACATTCAGTTCACAGGCAACAGCTCTGGTGGACATTCCTGCAATCAACATGCCAGTGGCATGCTCCCTCAAAACTTGTGACATCTATGGCATTATGTTGTGATCACACTGCACATTTTAGAGTGCTCTTTTATTGTGACCATCTCAAGGCACACGTGCGTGTAATGATGCTGTTTAACCAGCATCTTGATATGCTTCACATGCCAGGTGGATGGATTATCTTGAAAATGATATTCAGTGTACATCAATACCATACATAATTAAAAAAAGAAGCAACATAGCCTACAGGACCTGGTAGAGGGGGGTGACATGACCATGCAGGTGAAGGTCTCTAAATGGTAAAAAAAAAAAAAAAAAAAAAAAGAAATTCAGGGGCGGCGTACATGTGGATTCAGATGGTGCCAGAGTCGGGCTGTGCATCAGTAATGTAGCCGTATATATTTAACTGTGTGCACTATGTTTGTATAAAGTTTGCAATGTAATGTGTGTGTGTGTGTGTGTGTGTGTGTCTGTGTGAGAGAGAGAAAGTAAAGTATAGTAAAGTATAATAGCTGGACACTACAGAGTAGCTGGATAGTACAGTGGTTAGTGCTACTGACTTTCACATGGGAGGTCGGTGTTCAAATTCTGGCCTGGGCGAACATCATCCAGTATGGGTCCTCAGGCAAGACTCCTTATGCTAAACCTGCCTACCTCAGATTACTATACAGATAGAATAGAGTCATACTGACTCGGACGTCTCCAGGGTCAACAAGATCTGCGTCAGTTGCTAGGACACCAGGGCAATCTGATGACAAATGGGTGACTGGGTTGATGGGTTAAATGTGGACAACGGCAGAATGGAATTGGAATTGAATTGGAAAGCTGCTGTACCAGCAATCCCAGAGAGAGGGGATATATGCAGAGAATGTGGGACCCATGGATACTTCGAAACCCACAATGAGCAACATCTGGTAGTGTTTCAGTGTTCCAATATCCGTAACTGCCAACTACTCCTAAGAGGGTGAGTAGGTGATTTTAATTTCTATCTATCTATTTGTCCATCTATCCATCCATCCATCTGTAAAGAGTATATGGTATATTCAATTAAATTCAACTCAGTTCAGTTCAATTCAATTCAATAAGCATTATTGGCTTGACATTTCTTATGCGTTGCCAAAGCACAATTGCAATTTAAGGCAGTGAATTCAGAAACAATTAACAACAATGTATTCTTACAAAATCATAGACGTACATTTTAAAGAAAAAAGTCATTAAGTAAAGGAGTAAATAAAAAGGCAGACTGTGATCTATGAGGAGATGAACTATGTTGTTGTGTTGGTTGTCTCTTAGACTGTGACATGCATCAACATATCTTGCTACATCTATATGGCGCTGACACTATTTTCTTCAAGTGGATGTTGCATTTTAGTCTGGTCAGAGAGCATATCAAAATCTTGGAGTTTACATTTAATTTTTATAAATAACTTTGTCCTGATGTCTTCATATGTGCTACATTGTATCAGGAAATGTTGCTCTGTCTTCACCTGTCACTGTGGACAGTGCTGACACAGCCTGTCTTCTCAAGGCAGCAAGGTCTGCCTGTGTCTGCCAGGCTGTGATCAGTGAGTCTGTACATAGTCAGTGTCTTTCTCAGTTTCTGATCTGTCACAGCAGTCAGGTAGTTTGCCATAGTTATATTCTCTCTCTCTCTCTCTCTCTCTCTCTCTCTCTCTCTCTCTCCGAGCTGTGTGTCACACCTCTTGTTTGTTGGGTGCTGAAAAGACTTATGAAAAGGAAACACTGGCGTATCCTTGCTTATAGCTCCTCCAGCAAGCCTAGTCACTTCTTGAGATAAATTTTAGTAATAAGGACTTCTCTCAAAATGGAGTACTGAGATTGATTTGTGGGTCACAAGCCAGAGCATGAAGGAGCCAAGGAGGCACAAAATCAGGAAATGGGCACTTCATCAGAATCAGAATCAGCTTTATTGGCCAAGTATGTGCGCACGTACAAGGAATTTGACTGCAAGGAAGTAGACTTTGCTCTCAATGTACTGACAGTGACAAAAGTACTCAAAATTAGACAAGACAGTGGATTATACAAAACATATACAAATTTACGTTTAATATACAGAAATATACACATCTGCAAGGTAAAAATAGAGCAAAGATGCAAGTGTTGTTTATCATGCCACTCTGTGAGCAACAGCCAAGGGGAAGAAACTGTCTTTGTGATGGGTAGTTTGACAGGTGCTCTGTAGCACCTACCAGAGGGGAGGAGTTTAAACAGTTTGTGTCCGGGATGTGAGGGGTCTGCAGAGATGTTCGCTGCCCGTTTCCTGACCCTTTAGTGGTTAGGTCCTGGATGGAGGGAAGATGAGTTCCAATAATCCTCTCTGCAGACCCGATTGTCCCTTGCAGTCTGTTTCTGTCCAGTTTGGCTGCAGATCCAAACCAGATGGTGATGGATGTGCAGAGAACAGACTGGATTATGGCGATGTAGAACATGATCAGCAGTTCCTTGAGGCAGGTTGAGCTTCCTCAGCTGTTGCAGGAAGTACAGCCTCTGCTAGGCCTTTTCCGGAGTTTTTATCTCTGGTGGAATTCACTTACATTTTAATGTGCCATCAGCTTCTTAATAGCATTTTAACCTAAACAAAGAAAAGCGTAAAATTTCCAGAAAGGTAAGTGTTGCTTTAAATGCTCCCCATGCCACTGGCTGCAACACAAGCCCAAAGCATGAACGATCCACCCCTGTGCTTAACAGCTTGACAGGTGTTCTTTTCATGAAATTCTGCACCATTTTTTCTCCAAACATATCTTTGTTCATTGTGCCCAAAAAGTTCTATTTTACCTTCATCAGTCCACAGGACTTGTTTGCAAAAAGCATCAGGCTTGTTCAGCCTGATGTTCCTTTGCAAACGTCTGATGCTGACTTTTGTGGTGAGGACACAGAAGAAGTTTTCTTGTGATGACTCTTCCATGAAGGTCATATTTGTAGAGACACACTTTGCTGTCTTCTTAGTCTTCTGCTTTGTGGGTATCAGTTATTTTAGTTTTCAATTCAATTCAATTCAGTTTTATTTATAAAGACCAATATCGCAAATCACAGTTTGCCTTAGAGGGCTTTACAGCATACGACATCCCTCTGTCCTTTGGACCCTCACAGCAGATAAGGAAAAACTCCCCTCAAAAAAACCTTTAACGGAGGAAAAAAAGGGTAGAAACCTCAGGAAGAGCAACTCAGGAGGGATCTCTCTTCCAGGACAGCCAGACATGCAATAGATGTCGTAGAGAACAGATCAACATAATAAAATTTACAGTATTCCATATGACAAAATTAGACATAAAGAGAGACAGAGAGAGAAATTGAGAGAGAGAGAGAGAGAGAGAGAGAGAGAGAGAGAATATGACAGTAGCTTACAACAACATTAATTTAAGTAATAATATTATAATAATAATGACCACTACTGTGGTACAATATGTTGTAAGCATATGTTAATATATGATAGTATATGTATGTGACAATAATCATAGGCAGGACCACCGCAGCAGCACAACCATGTCACATGATCTAGGCACAGCTGCGATACGAGATAACCTGCCACACAGTGGAGCACAAAGGCTCCGGAGAAGAAGCCGAGTTAGTGACATGCAAATATATAAAATTAACAAAAATAAAATAAAATGCAGTGGAGCCGAGTTAGCGAGATGCAGTAACAGAACATGAATGTTAACAAAGGAGAGAGAGAGAGAAGGAGAGAAGGTGCTTGATGTATTATAGGAGGTGGAATATAGGAGGTCCCCCAGCAGACTAGGCCCATGTCAGCCTAACTAGGGGCTGTTCCAATACAAGCCTGTGCCAGCCCTAATGACAAGCTTTATCAAAAAGGAAAGTCTTAAGTCTAGTCTAAAATGTGGAGACGGTTTCTGCCTTCCGGACCGAAACAGGAAGATGGTTCCACAGAAGAGGAGTTTGATAGCTGAAGGCTCTGGCTCCTGTTCTACTTTTGGAGACTTTAGGAATGGAGACTGGATTTTACAGGGAGCCAGTGCAGAGAAGCTAAAACAGGAGAAATGTGATCTCATTTCTTAGTTCCTGTCAGTATAAGTGCCGCCGCGTTCTGGATTAGCTGGAGAGTTTTCAAAGACCTATTAGAGCCACCTGATAATAGGGAATTACAGTAATCCAGCCTTGAGGTAACAAAAGCGTGGACCAATTTTTCTGCATCTTTTTGGGACAGGATAGGCCTAATTTATGCATTGTTAAAAGATGAAAAAAAACCACAGTCTGTGAGGTTTGTTTTAAATGGGAGTTAAAAGACAAATCTTGATCAAATATTTCTCTGAGGTTTCTAACAGTAGTGCTAGGGGCCAGAGCAATGCCATCCAGAGAAACGATATCATCAGATAAAGAGTTTCTGAGTTGTTGGGGCCCGAGAAGAATAACCTTAGTTTTGTCTGAATTTCATTCATTCATTCATCTTCTAACTGCTTCATCCTCTTGAGGGTCGCGGGGGGGCTGCAGCCTATCCCAGCTGAAATCGGGCGAGAGGCAGGGTACACCCTGGACAGGTCGCCAGACTATCGCAGGGCTGACACATAGAGACAAACAACCATTCACGCTCACATTCACAACTATGGACAATTTAGACAATATAGACAATTTAACCTAGTCCCCAATCTGCATGTCTTTGGACTGTGGGAGGAAGCCGGAGTGCCCGGAGAGAACCCACGCTGACACAGGGAGAACATGCAAACTCCGCACAGAAGGGCTCCCACGCCCGGGATCTAACCGGCAACCCTCTTGCTGTGAGGCGAGAGTGCTAACCACCACAGCACCGTGCCGCCCTTTGTCTGAATTTAACATCAGCAAATTGGAGCTCATCCAGGATTTTATGTCTTTAAGGCATTTTTGAAGTTTATTTAATTGATCTGTTTCTTCTGGCTTTATACAACTGTGTATCATCAGCATAACAATGGAAATTTACAGAGTGATTTCTAATGATGTTACCTAAGGGAAGTGTATATAAAGTGAATAGAATTGGTCTGAGCACAGAACCTTGTGGCACTCAAAAACAAACTTTAATATGTAAAGATGATTCATCGTGAACGTGAACAAACTGAAATCGATCAGATAAATAAGATTTAAATCAGCTTAGTGCAGAGCCTTTCCTGCCAATTAAATGTTCCAGTCTCTGTCGTAGAATTTGATGGTCAGTTGTGTCAAATGTCGCACTAAGATCTAATAAAACAAGTGCAGAGACAAGTCCTTTGTCTGAGGCAATCAGAAGATCATTTGTAATTTTTACTAGTGCTGTCTCAGTGCTATGATGCACTCTAAATTCCTCAAATAAATTATTATCATGGAGAAAGTCACACAGCTGGTCTGCGACTACTTTTTCAAGGATTTTTGAAAGAAAGGGAAGATTAGATATTGGTCTATAGTTGGCAAACACCTCTGGATCCAGGGTGGGCTTTTTTGGAAGAGGTTTAATTACAGCTACCTTAAAGGACTGTGGTACATAGCCTAGTTGGGATGGGATCTAAGAGAAGATGTTGATGACTTGGATGAAGAAATCAATGAGGTCAATTGTTGAAGAGTAATCTGGGAGAAGCAATATAAATATATATCAGGTCTTACAGCTGTGTTTGAGGGCAGATAGGTACTGTCTGAGGACAAGAGGTCATGAATTTTCCCTTTAATATTTAGAATTTTGTCATTAAAAAAGCTCCTAAAATCATTACTGCCAAGGGCTAAATGAATACAAGGCTCAATAGAAAAAAAAACAAAAGAAAAGAAACCTGGGAGTGTTCTTATTTTCTTCTCTTAATAATGAGTAATAGTTTACTCTGGCATTGTGGAGGGCCCTCCTATACGTTTTGAGATTGTCTTCCCAGACCAAACGAGATTCTTCCAGTTTGGTTAATCGCCAATTCCTTTCAGATTTTTGCATTATTTGTTTTAATTTTCAAGTTTTGGAGTCGTACCAAGGAGCAAACTTTCTTTGCTTTATTAACTTCTTTTTAAGAGGTGCTACCGAGTCAAGTGTTATTTGCAGCAAGCCTACAGTGCTATCAACAAAATAATCAGTTTGGGAGAGTTTAAAGTCAGTACAGCAAACCTAAGTTACAGAGGGACATGTTATTAAATTTAAAGCCGATGGAATCATTTCTTTAAATTTTGCTACAGCACTATGTGACAAACACCTAGTATAATAACTGTTGCTGAGTGGCATGTAATCAAATAGAAAGAAATCAAAAGTTATTAAGTAGTGATCTCAGAGAGAGGGATTCTGTGGAAAGACTAGCAAGTTTTCAGTTTCAATTCCATACATCAGGACTAGATCGAGGGTGTGGTTAAAACAATGAGTGGGTTTATGTATATTCTGACTGAAGCCAATGGAGTCTAATAATCTGATAAATGCAGTAGCAAGGGAGTCATTATCAATGTCAACATGAATATCGAAATCGTCGACAATAATAACTTTATCTGATTTAAGAACTAAACTGGATTTAAAACTCTGAGAATTCAGATAAAAATTGAGAATACGGGCCAGGAGCAAGGTACACTATAACAAAAATAAGTGGCTGTGAGGCTTTTCAGGTCAGATGTAAAAGACTAAGGACTAGGCTTTCAAAGGAATTATAATCAAGTTTAGGATTAGGGCTGATTAATAGACTAGAGTTAAAAATGGCTACAACTCCCCTCCTCAAGGAATGTGGGTATTATTATAACTGGGATGAGTGGACTCATTTAGACTGACATATTCATCATGACACAGCCAGGTTTCAGTGAGGCTGAGTAAATCAATGTTCATCTGATATTAATTAGTTTGATTACACTGCTTTTTCTGTCACAGAAGAGGTTTTCATTTTTATTAGGTTTTTATGCACAACTCCTCTTTGTTTAACTTTAGATTTAAATAATTTAGGTGGTCGGGAAACAGACATTGTTTGTATAACACTATGGGTGGGTAACTGCACTAGAAGTTCAGAGAAGCGTTTAAGACTCCAACTCTGATTCCTGGTCTCAACTCTGGGTTGTCAGGGTTTTGAATTACTAATAAACAGGTTCCTAGAGATGAGAGCGGCTCCATCCAAAGTGGGATGAATGCCGTCTCTCCTAATCAGACCAGGTTTTCCCCAGAAAGTTTCATTCATGAAGCCCACATCATTTGCTGGACACCACCTGGACAGCCAGCGATTGAATGATGACATGCGGCTAAACATCTCATCAGTGGTCGAATTTGGAGGGGTCCAGAAAAAATGACGTAGTCCGACATAGTTTTTGCATATGTACACACAGGGGTTAAAGTTCTCCGATTTCCGGCGTGGCAAAGTTTTTGTCCGGCACGGGCAGAAGTGCTCTGCACTCACTCTCATTTGCCCCTATATATGTATATATATATATATATATATATATAGATATATATATATATATATATATGTATGTGTGTGTGTGTGTGTATATATATATATATATATATATATATATATATATTGGGAAAATGATTTAGGCGCACAGTGTGCGAGTAAACACAACCTACTGTTTACCATAATCGGCATCGGACATTTTTTCATCAATAACCGATCAAATAAATGTATTTTAAAACTCGCTCCTTTGGCTCTGATACAGCCATCTCCCTCCCTACCTGCAGTCTCCACTGCACTGGGCTTTGTAACAATGTCCCGCCTACAGCCCCCTCTGATTGGTTACACGGCACAAGTGATAGCCAATCAACACTGATGCCTGTGCATGCTTTCACATCATGTCACATTGAGACACAGGGCACAGAAGGAGCGGGAGAGGCTCCGGTAAGACAGCGGTAATTTTGAAGGTAAGGTCACAGAAACCAGACAGAAACGAAAGTTGCAATAAAAATCCTCTATACTGAAGTTTTAAAGTCACCACCACAACATTATATGATCCATTTCAATGATGACATGCTTGCCCAGAGGCGAAATTTCGACGCAACTGCCTGTTTAATTCACATCAAGTGCGATACAATTTTGCAAACAGCCTTAATGAATTTAGCTTCTAAAAATAAATAACAACAAGGCAAAAAAGAGATGTAGGAGCGATAAGTCAAAAAGTCTGGTAACCACTGTAAGTTTAATCTTTATTTATAAGCTCATTATGTTATAAAAGTTTAATCTGACAAGTAACTACTAAAGCTATAATCTTTTTGTTCGTTTTGATAATAAACACGTTCCTTTGCAACACATACATTTCTACTTCTTCATTTTGTGACCGCAACACCAAGCCCCCCGCTCCAGAAAAGATTTCACATTTCAGGCACACAAATCTTCCGTGCTCCACATTTCAGGCACAAAATGTTTTCTTGCTTTAACCTCTGTACACACCTAGGCAACATTCATTTTTGTGACCTCCGATTGGCGTAACTGAGCGTCATTACCGCCGACGTGAATAACAATCTTACTGAATCTACGTTTAGCCTTAGTCAGCAGTTTTAAATTTGACTCAGTGTCGCCTGCTGTGGCCCTAGATATACATTTGACTATGGCCACTGGTGTTGCTAACTTCACATTTCTCAGAATAGAGCTGCTAGACTGGTAGGCAGCTTTTTAGAGGAGCCCATGGCTGCTGATTGTTGAGACAAGGTTTCAGAAGTAAGAGGATTTATAAAGCTTTGAAATTTGCCCCAGCTGGCCATAGCAATTTTGAGAAGGGGTGCCCAAACCTTGCATGCCACTGTAAATATCTTGTCTTTGTACTGTATTTAGTTGAATTGAAAAGTCTCTCATGTCTCACTAAAATCAGTCCAGTCAGCCTCCTTGTCTCACTGCACTCTTTAAAATTTTCCAACATGGTAAGCTGACTGCAGTCACATTTAAGGATTATTGTCAAAAACAGTAGAAAGTTATCCCAAACCTCACTGAAGGTAAAACTTCCTCAGTGAAAGCAAAAGTTACTGTAACTGGATCAACATGAGCACACAAGCATGTTAGCCTGAGTCAGTCTGCATCTGGGTCACACAACATCATAGGTGTGTTTGATTTGGGTCGCTTGGTGTGCTCACCGGGAAGAGCATGAAATGAGTCGTTAATTAAGGTAGATGTAACCTTTGTTAACTATACCGAGAGGTACAGTGATGTTAACCATAACCCAGAGAGACATAAACTAAATTTGATTGTATTGTTGTGCATTTGTACTGTTAACTAAATACTTGGCTGAGCCCAGTTGCGACTGCTGTTCTGCACCCCTTCCACCACCTGGCACTTAGCTGGTGAATGTAATCATTTACGATGTGTATTTCTTTCAGAGTGTCAGGAGAGCGCAGTGTCACCTCTATCGAGCCGTGCCCTATGCGGTCACAGAAACACCTGCAGCTTTCTCTCTACTGCAGCTGTTGATTTTTCTCCTTTTTTTGTTCTATTCTTGGACAGTTTATCAGGACTTTTTCCATGTGACTGTTGCTTTAAGGCCACTCACTAACAGATGTGACTTGAAATGTAGTTAAGTATTTGTGACAAGGAGTACTTTTGTACAAGTAAAATCACTGTTTCTTCTAAATATGTCAAAAAAGAAGGAGTAATTCATTACTTCCACCACTAGTAGCTCCTTGGTTAGCTGGTTAGGTAATGTAGCAAATGGGTATTATGAGCTCTTTGTTATGGGGAGTAAAAGAGGGGAACATTGTTTATTTGCTTTCCAGCATTGTGTCTTGGCAACTAGGTAACAACGTAGCGTTAAGTTAACAGTCAGTAGACTCAAACCACCACCCTACCTTCATCTGCTGATCTGCTGGAAGATACTCTGATGCTAACCTTTCAATCTGCTTCATTACAGACTGTACTGACTAACTAGAGCTGGCTAGCTACCTCGCTAAAATAGCAAACAGTTATAATATCCGATCTGATAAGCACTCGTGATATGACAGTTGTTAGGTTCAGTGCTAACATTATATTAGTCATATTAAAGAGAGAAAATGATGGGGTATTTGTTTATTAACTTTCCAGCATGTATTTCATGAACTTGTATTTCATAAACAAGTTACCGTAAAGACACTGCTTAATTGTGCTGTTGTCATCTGACCACTCAAAGCACTTTTTACACTGCCAGTCACATTCACCCATTCACACACACATTCATACACTGGTGGCCGAGACTACCATACAAGGTGCCACCTGCTACTCAGTTTTTAACTCACTCACACACCGATGGAAGCATCATCGGGAGCAATTTGGGTTTAGTATCTTGCTCAAGGATGCTTTGACATGCAGACGGGAGGAGCTGGGGATCAAACCGGTGATCTTCCGATTGGTGGACGACCCACTCCTACCTCTGAGCCACAGCCGCCCCAATGTGCTGCACACATTGCTGAGAGTAGGGCTGTAGTCAACCAAAGAAAATCTTGGTCGACTATAGTCGCACATAATCCTCAACTAATTGATTAGTCATTGGAGAAAAAAAATCTGCACGTTATTTTTACTTCTGCGGTGGTGTCAGTCAATCAATTTTATTTATAAAGCCCGATATCACAAATCACAATTTGCCTCAGAGGGCTTTACAGCATACGACATCCCTCTGTCCTTAGGACCCTCGCAGTGGATAAGGAAAAACTCCCCCCAAAAAAACCCTCAACAGGGAAAAAAACGGTTGAAACCTCAGGAAGAGCACCTGAGGAGGGATCCGTCTTCCAGGACGGACAGATGTGCAATAGATGTCGTACAGAACAGATCAGCATAATAAATTAACAGTAATCCGTATGACACAATGAGACAGAGCGAGAGACAGAGACAGAGAGAGATGCAAGACAGTAACAGTAATAGCTTACAACAACATTAATGAAAGTAATAATATTATAATTATAATTCTGGCTATTGTGGTACAATATATTGAAAGTATATATTAATATCTGATAGTATACATATGTGACAATAATCATATGTGTATAATAACAGTAGAAGTATGACTAATGACAACAGCAGCAGCAGGAGGCATCTGGCAGGACTACGGCAGCAGTACAGCCACACACGTCACACTATCCAGGCACAGCTGCGATATAAGGCTCTGGAGAAGAAGCCCAGTTAGTGACATGCAGTACGGCCAAGTTAGCAAGATGCAGTAACAGGACAGGAGACAGAGAGAGAGAAGAAGAGAAGATGTCAGGTGTATTATAGGAGGTCCCCCGGTAGACTAGGCCTAAGTCAGCCTAACTAGGGACTGGTACAAGGCAAGCCTGAGCCCTAATGACAAGCTTTATCAAAGATGAAAGTCTTAAGTCTAGTCTTAAATGTGGAGACAGTGTCTGCCTCCCAGACTGCAACAGGAAGATGATTCCACAGGAGACGAGCCTGATAGCCAAAGGCTCTGGCTCCTGATCTACTTTTGGAGACTTAGGGACCACGAGTAACCCTGCAATCTCAGAGCGTAGTGTTCTGGTTGGATAATATGGCACTATGAGCTCTCTAAGATATGATGGAGCCTGACCATTTAGAGCTTTATAAGTTAACAGTAGGATTTTAAATTCAATTCTGGATTTTACAGAACTCTGTCACTCTGCAGTTACACCTCCAAAACACTAGTCAGTGGTGTAGGACTTTGTTGTAGTTGTAGACTGTGTAGACTGTGTTGTTGTGTGCTGTAAAGTTTAGTTCAAATCAAACTTTATTTATATAGTTGGTTCAAAACACACATTAAATATGGCTTAATAGAGACAGTTTCATACACAAGTATGCAAACTGGCTTCACTATAAATCGCAGAACTGACAGACAAACACTTGTCTTTATCTGGGCACATTTCCCCCACCAATACAACATGCTAACATTATTAGCATATGTCTATGGCGTTTTACATTGTATAAATTAGCCTAGCGTCTAGCGATCATTTCCTCTTCTCATATAAAAACCATGGACAACAGCAGCATTTAACAAATGTAACGGTACATAATTTGGCTCTATTACAACTCACAACATTCACCAACAAAATCTTCTTATACTAAACACGTTTTCCAAGCAAATACAACATGCTAATGTTATTAGCGCCAGCCTATGGCATTTTACATTGTATACATTAGCTTAGCGACGAGCGGAGATTTCCTCTGCTCATATTAGGCTTTACTGTCTTCACAACTTATTGTTTCTTATCTGTGAAATACAAGTAAATACAAGCTTCGTTTCCACTGAGGGAAATGGTGTCAGCTTACAGAAACAGACAGGAGGTCTGGGTCACTGCGCCGCTGAGCGTGAGGGTGGGCGAGTTCAACTTTCTGTCAACAACGGGGGTGTTTTGAAAACACCCCCATTTTCACAGGTAATTTAGCCTGTCCCCCATCGCAGGAAATAATGGATTAATCCTGGAAAGCTGTTGATGTAGCACTTTTTGTCCTTATGAAAGTAACACGGCGATTATTCGACCAATGAAAATTTGGTCAGACGAGAGCATAGCGACCAAATAATCGACTAGTCGACCAGGAGACTGCAGTCCTAGGTGAGAGCATTGAAAACAATGGAGTCCAAGTTCACTCTGCAGGACAGATTATGCAATGAAACAATTTCTAAATCACCCTAAGCCTTGTTTTTTGCATTTTATGTTATGTAAAAAGAAAAAAAAAAAAAAAAAGTTTTCATATCGGCGCCTATCAGAATACATGTTAGCAGATACCAATATGTCTGTGATAAGCCCACATCAGCCAATAAAATTATTTCAGCTCTGCAAAAAAGATTTGTAAATTATTGCATTCAGTTTTTAATTAGGTTTCATACAGCATCCCAACTTTTTTGGAATCAGGGTTGTATGACGTAAAGGAACAATGTACATATAATGTATTATGTATATGAATGATATGTATGTGTAATATCCTCAACAAGTAAACAAACAGGCAAAATACATGAAAATAAAACTGGAAAAAAAAAGTTAACCACAAAATTTTATTATTAACACTTATTTCACTAGTAGTTTTGACCAGGAAGCAATATGTTTTATTTTGGTATAATGTAATTGTGCTTTAGAAAGCTCCTGCTGTGCAATATTCTCATAAGAAGAGAGCCATTCCGTCACTGACAGTGCATGTGGTGGTTTTCTGCAACAAGCAATCAGTCTCCAAGCAGTGATGAGATGACCCTAAATCAGTTCCCCATGGTTCACTTTGAACATGCACTGCTGCCACACAACTGCAAATATAAAATATAAAAAGAAAGAGGTGCCCAGGAGGTTATGAGACTTTTGTAGCTATTGGATTTCATGAAGACCTTGTTGCCCTATAATGTTTTTGAGCATTTTAACACCTCTGTCACTGTACTAGTTATGAAAAATTGGAGATGGACGCACACTTATGAGAAACTTAAACTTTTTTTTCTTTTTTTGGTTTAAAACGACAAATGATCAGTTGTTCCCTCAAAATGGTTGCTGATCAATTTTGTGTTGAGTGACTAATTGTTGCACCCGTAGTTATGTCAAAGTTTTATTCCCACTCCATTTTGAACAAACCTTTTGTTGTCTTTTGTTGTTGCTTTCTTCTCTTTTTTTAAATGTAAAACCCTCAAATCAAAATCAATCAAATCAAAGTCATTGATTATAAAATGTATTTAGGTGAAACGTCTTCTAAGACAAAACTAAGTCCAGTTGTGTTCCATTTAGTTGCCTTGAGATAACTATGACCTGGATAAATGAGAATATCCACAGGCATGTTGCAGAACAATTTGGGGTTGACACCCTTAAAATGGTGCGGGAATATGAAAGGATGGCTCGGAAAATTGCAGATTACAGAAACCACCTACGGTTTAATCTGAGATGCAGACAAAACAGGCTAATACCAACAAGCCTATGCCTATGTTCCGATATGAAGGGCTATAGAGTGGACAGGGTCATGGAAAAGGCATTGAAGGGCTGAAGGAGAAAATAAGTAAGTAAGTAAATTTTATTTATATAGCACTTCTCACAGAGAGGACTCACAAAGTGCTTCACAAGATAAAATACAAAAAATACAATAACAGAAACAATGCAAAATACACAAAAACAAATAAAAAGTAAAGTGCAGCGAAATACAGAGATGATACAATGGACAATTAATGGAATGCATGCCTAAACAGATGTGTTTTTAACTGCTTTTTAAAAATGTCCACGGAAGAGGCCGCTCTCAGCTCATGAGATAGTGCATTCCACCATTTTGGTGCAACAGCCTTAAAGGCTCTATCACCTTTCGTCTTTAATCTTGAAAGCTTACCACTTACTCCAAAAACTAACATCTCTCTTACCTTGGAAAGATCATTGACTTCACTAAGAAAGCACAACTATCTCAACATACCAAGAGCGAAGAAAGACAAAAAAGGAATTTCCATAACCTACAAATACGAAGCAACACTAACAAGAAAGAAATCCTTACTTGGAGGCAAAAAACTGACAATCCCACACAAGATGAAACGCATGACAGATGGGTAAACAACTTGTCAGACAGGGAACTTACCCACCCAGAGAGAGGGGTCTTAGCCAAAGGACTGGACTTTGCCGTGACACCACAGCAATTACCTATAGTTGATCTGATCACAGCTACAGAATCAGCTATAAGGAAAAACAACTTGACAGAAACCGAAGCCGAGCAGCTTAGGTTAAAAGTGTCAGCAGCTCTGTCCAATGCTAATCCCGCACCCTCCAATCTCACTACTGAGGAAAGTTTATCAATATGCATTGTCCCTTCCAAAAAGCCATGACATCCCTGAGCAAGGATCCAAACATTAAAATCCTTCCAGCAGATAAAGGGAAATGTACGGTAGTTCTTAATAGATCTGACTACCACAATAAGGTCTCTACATTACTCAGTGATACTAACACCTACGAAACTCTGAAACGAGACCCAACCAGTGGTTACAAGAAAAAGACAATAGAATGCCTACAAAAACTACAGAAAGAGGGCACCATTGATCGCCTACAATATCACCATTTGTACCCCCAAGATACCATCCCGTGCATATATGGGCTCCCCAAAATTCACAAAGAAGGGGCCCCCCTCAGACCCATTGTCAGCAGCATAAACTTGGTCACATACAACATTGCCAAACATGTAGCCAACACCCTGGCTTCCTTGGTGGGCAATACGCTCCACCATATTCAAAACTCCATGAAAATGGTTCCAGATGATACCATGGTATCCTATGATGTGACCTCCCTGTTCACTTGCATTCCAACCATGGAGGCAGTGTAAACAGTCAGGCAATGGTTGCTACATGACAACACCCTCCACGACAGAACCAAGCTCAGTCCAGATCAGATATGCCAACTACTAGATCTCTGCCTGAGCACTACCTATTTCAAATACAGTGGCAATTTTTACAGACAGAAAAATGGCTGTGCCATGGGCTCACCAGTATCACCCATTGTGGCTAACCTATACATGGAGGATGTAGAATACAGAGCCTTGAACTCCTTTGAGGGAACAGCACCAAGCCACTGGTTCAGATATGTGGATGACACATGGGTTAAAATCAAAACTCAAGAGGTGCAAGCTTTCACAGAACACATCAACTCAGTGGACAGAAACATCAAGTTCACAAGAGAAGATGTTAAGGATAACAGTTTGCCCTCCTTGGACTCTGACGTACACATTACAGAGGACTAGGGTTGGGACTCGTTAGGATTTTAACGATTCCGATTCCTTACCGATTCCTTCTTAACGGCCCGATTCCTTACCGATTCCTACATTATATTCATTATACTTGCTATACTTAAACAAGTATATAATAAACACAAATGCAATCACACTAATACAAAAACTTTATTCTAACTGTTGCACACAGTACAATTAGATGAAAATACACATTTGTGTGTGGGGTGTATTTCAGATTTAGTATCAGTCTTGTATCATCTCCCTGAGAATATATAACAACAAAAGTGATTCTCTGATTTCTACAGTAACACTATTACCTCAAATTATCCACAGCAATGTACTAAAAAATACTTATATGCATTCATGCTTGGGCACTGTTATTTACGTGACAACACCTGAACAGAACACACACACATTGGCTGTTTGTTTCTACCTCTCCCCTCGCTGGAAGCCTCTGCCTTGATTAAACACTGAAAATTAAATAAAAGAGGGAGACAGGTTTTTCCTATTTTATCTTATTTTGTTATATTTCTCCCTCTCCCCTCGCTGGAAACCTTGGACCCCCGCCGCCCGCTCCCGTCTCAAACACGGAGGTCTCCCTCTCCGCTAAGCACCCACGGCGCACGCCCAGCCTGTTAAATAGCCCATAATCATAACAACTGTGTGACACAAACTCAGTGCTTTAGTAATTAAATAATGTCGGGTTTGGACAGAAATATGCGGCCCGTGCCACACTCTAATGGAAATGCATGTGAGGTTTTTTTTTGTTTGTTTTTTTTGTTTTTTTTTTTCCACACAATCTAGCAACCGGTTCTGGAACCGGAACTTTGGACCTGGTTCCAAAAAAGATCCGGATCCCAACCCTACAGAGGACAGAGGCCTCCACTTTGGGGTATACAGGAAACCCACTCACGCAGACCAATACTTACTGTTTGATTCTCACCACCCACTGGAACACAAACTAGGTGTTATAAGGACCCTACAACACAGAGCAGATAACGTACCTATCAGTACTCAAGCCCAAGGGAAAGAGCTTGAACATCTGAGGGAGGCTCTAAAAACTTGTGGTTATCCCAGTTGGACCTTTGTGAACACAGCAGCCTGTTCCAGAAAGAACAAGGTGGGTGATGAAGAAAAGAACAAACACAATAACATTGTCATCCCCTATGTGTCTGGGGTATCTGAAAAACTCACCTGTTGTACGCTGTCCAGTGCAGTGAGGAATGCCCAGACTTGTACATTGGTGAAACAAAACAACCACTAAACAAACGCATGGTCCAACACAGAAGGGCTAACTAGACTCAGCTATCTATTTACACCTCAAAGAGAAAGTACATTCCTTTGAAGACAGCAATGTGCACATTTTGGACAGGGAAGACAGATGTTTTGAAAGAGGTGTAAAATAAGCCATCCATGTGAAATCGGAAAAACCATCTCTCAGTAGAGGAGGAGGTCTGCGACACCACCTATCCCCCACCTATAATGCTGTCCATTCATCCTTGCTCAGGAGATTTAACAGTTTAACCTCTAAAAACAATAGCTGTTCACAAATGGCCTCATGTGACTCTAATGACTCCAACGACCACCAGTGCAGCAGGAGTTTCAACGACCGTCGTTGACACACCATTGGAGCACTAACGAACCAGTGACATCATTGGCCTCCTCAGAGGTTAAACACCTGGGTTTTTCCACACCAGTTTGTCAGACTAGTTCCAGCCTAGTCACACAAGCATGAACTGATGAAGCCTCTTGGATAAGAGGTGATATGTCTTCTAAGACAAAACTAAATCCAGTTGCGTTCGATTCAGTTGCCTTGAGATAACTATGACCTGGATAAATGAGAATATCCACAGGCACATGCATCATGCATTCTTGTTCAGGGTATGGCCATGGCCCTCGTGCCCTCTCAATTTGGCCTTGTACCTTTGAAAAAAATATCTGCCCAAAGGCTACAGTGGCCTTGATGCCCCGCCTGCACTGTCCCGGGTGATGTTGCCTTTTTTTTCTCTTCTTCTTTCCTGTCAACACTGCTTTGACACCTGTGTCTTTTGAGAAAAAAAAATGCGTCTTTTGATGACATTCTGGATTCTTATTGGGCAACATCAAATGAGACGATGCGTACATCACCAGTGGTGGGTTTGATTCGAGGCTGGCATGAACCGCTCGGACGGGCTATAACAACAGTTTGACTCCAATCTATCACCGCCCAGTGCCCGGGCGGGGATTGGTACCGAGACCCGGTATTAAACAACCCAAGGCAAATTTAATCAAGACCGTAATAATAGTAAGCTCTGCCATTATCAGCGTTACTTTTTTAAAGGTTCGGTTTCATCATCATTCTGCAGCCTCTCTTCTGCTCTCTGCACGTCAGGGCTGACCTCCTCTTCACAGCGCGCGCGCGCACACACACACACACACACACACACACACACACACAGAGTGAAGTCAGACAACAGCAGAGAGGCCGCGGTGCAGATGAAGGGAATATAACTTCAACATTACTCTAGTTGACGACAACTATGCTTATTACTGTGAGGAAGTGCAATAAAACCTCTGCCAGCCAAGCCAATACTTTATCAATACATGTGATCAGCATGTAGAAAGCAATATTTCAACCCGCTCTGTCGTTGAAATATGATTCTCTCATTCACCGCTATTATGATTTACAATCGCGGTCAACACAAGCACATTGCGCTCGCGAGGCTAACAGCAAAGTGTTAAAGACAAACTAAAATGAAAGCTGTCTGTATGTAGGCTAACACTTTATCTGAACATGTACCTGAGGCAGCCAACCTGCAGACAGTGAGTGTCCTCAGTAGAAGAGGGACAGAGACCAGGACGAGTGACTGATACTGATGTTTGTCTTCATGCTGAGATAACGTGACTTTCTTCATTCAGTATTATGATGTCAGGAGGAATATTTATATTCCAGTGAGATATTATTGGGTTTTAAATAGTGACTTTGTTGTTGTAAACATTACTGTTGCTGCCAAGGACTGTATAAAACTATATCCTGTGTAACTGACCTATAAGGAAAACATCAGGAGGTGAGGTGTGTGCAAGTGTATGTGTGGAGGAAGAGGAGAGAGGGAGATACTGGTAGATAGTGTTTCTTATTAGATACTGTTAATGTCACTTATTATGCTTCTGTGGATTGATAGGTCTTTTTTAGTCTGTTTCTGCATTATGTTGACGAGGGCCATGCCTGTATATATAGATATATACTGTACATGTATGCAAAAATAAAGTGAATTGGTTGCTCGATGCTAAAAATGTGGCCCATCGAAGTTATCTGCTTTTGAAATGCGGCCCAGTTGAAATAGTAATTGCTGCAGTTTGCTGTAGTTTGTTTGTTTGTAAGCTATCTAACAACACATCAAAAATAATTGTAAGCCAGTCTTATTCAGTGAATCAGTTTATCATGTACACTCAAAAAATATTTAGGTCTAATATTTAAGATTGTTTGCGTATAAATACATAAACCTGGTTGTTCTATATTTAAAACACATTGGGTTTATTAGTACTATTAAATAAATCACATTATTAGTTATTTTACTCATTATTATTACTTGAGCTTGTTTTATTTATTCATTTCACAGATAGTTTTATTTTATGGCCTTGCTGCCCTGGCTTTTGGCCTTTGTGCCCTCAAAAAATGGACAACATGAAAGGCCAAGTGGCCTTGCACCTAAAATGATAAAATTCCAGGCCTGCTTGTATTCCATGGGTGTTGCTGTTCTGTGACTTCTGCAATCTAGTAGTGATTCTGTCACTTCTCTGTCTCTCTCTCATTTTTTTAAAAAAATCTTTATTTTCCAGTTTACTTACTGTCTGTCATCTTTCTCCCTCCCTCTGCTCTTGCTGTAGGTACGTACCAGGGTCAGTGGACTGGTGGGATGCGTCATGGATATGGCGTGCGTCAAAGTGTTCCATACGGTATGGCCTCTGTCATCCGCTCACCTCTACGAACTTCACTGTCTTCCCTCCGCAGTGAGCAGAGTAATGGTACAGTACTGCGTGACAGCCTATCTGACAGCCCTGCTGGTACACGAGGTGGATTTGTACTCAACTTCCACTCAGACGGAGAAGGTTCAGAAAAAAAGAAGGGACTTTTTCGCCGTGGCTCCCTCTTTGGGAGCCTTCAGAGACTACGCAAATCAGACTCACGCTCATCGATTTCCAGTAAACGCAGCTCAGCACACAGTGACACCACCATGAGCCGCATCAGTTCAAGTGATGCCAACTCAACTATCAGCTATGGAGATGGAGACTTGGGTGATGATTACCTGCCTCTGGAGGACAATGTGGATGCCACCACCACTGAGTCTTATATGGGAGAGTGGAAAAATGACAAGCGCAGTGGCTTTGGTGTCTCTGAGCGCTCCAATGGCATGAAGTACGAAGGCGAGTGGTTGAACAATAAGCGCCATGGCTATGGCTGCACTGTCTTTCCTGATGGCACCAAGGAAGAAGGAAAGTACAAGAACAATGTGCTTGCCCGGGGCATCAGAAAGCAGCTGATCCCACTGAAGAACACCAAGACCAAACAGAAGGTGGATCGAGCTATGGAGGGAGCAGTGAGAGCAGCAGCTATTGCCAGAACTAAAGTAGAGATTGCCATCTCCAGGTAAAATTTTAGATGTTCAATCCTCTTAGACAGCAAAAAAATTTCACCCTCTTGGTTTTCTGCTTTTATATGAAAAAGGGTGCCGTAGAGAGCTGACAACTGTAATGGGGCATATAAAGGCCCTTGGCTTGACTTGTACTGTAGATGCTGCATTTACATGGTTAGGCATCTTAAACCCTCACACCATGAGGATACCTCTTGCTCTTGACATTACTGAAAAGAGCAGTCAGATGATTAGACAGGTTGAAAATAAGCCTCTACGTTAGTCAGTCCTATTTGGAAAAGAAAACAAAGATGATTTATTCATCCAACCTAGCTAGACAGTGGATCTCCTTTTTTTTTTACTTTGAGCTGTACTTTCTATAGTTATGTGTACAACACAGTAATCAGTCTTTACGGTGTTCATTCACTGCATTTTGAATAGTTGTCAGTTTAGTCCAACATCTTAGAGCTCAAATGAGTAATAAAGGATACAGTGTGATACACTGCTATATAATCAGCATAGTAAATGAATGAATAAATGAATTAATAAATAAATAAATTAATTAATTCTTATTATTGTGCAAGCAGTCATGCTTAGCCCACATGGGCCTACAAAACACCATAACATCAGAGCAAGCTACAACCAGAGTCCAGCAAACATAACTTCAGACAGCATTAAAAGGATAGTATCATATATAATCAGAACTGAAAAATTTAAAAAAAAAAAAAAAAAAAAAAAAAAAAGTACTAATTAAACAAACATTCTTGCCCTCTCTTCCAAGCTTGAACAACATTGGCAATCTTAAATTCAAAATTAAGAGAATGGAACTCATATTTTAAGTTTTCCTCCAGAAAATTGTTGATGATGGAACAGCCATCAAGAGAAATTTGCGGTACAGTATCTTGCTCAAGGATACTACGACATGTTGACTGGAGGAGCCGGGGATCGAACTGCTGATCTTCTGATTAGTGGATGACTCACTGTGCCTCCTGAGCCACAGCTGCCCTCCTAAGCCACAGCTGCCCAGATATCAAAATGTTCAACTCCTTAAGGACGTGTGCTATCTTTTCTCATTCTAACACTTTTCACTGATGACACCACCCACCATGACCATCACCCGCTTTAGACCCTCCTGCCTTTCTGCTCTTACAAAAAATTCTGACTTAAACGCCTGTAGCAGCCACAATTCCCACTCTTCGTACACAATTTATACAACAAAACTTTGACATTTTTGTCCTTTTTCAGATGTTGTGCCCATTTTATCAATAGGACTTACATATTTTGAATTACGTGCCCCAGTGCAACAAGTAATCCGCTTTCTGTTCCTTTGCTGGTAATATTACATTCTAAGCAAAAACCCCAACTTAGAGACTTAGAAAGATTTCTCAGTCATTTTTATTTTATTCACTCAAATGACATGTCAACATCTTGAGCACAGTCTTGGGAGGCACAAAGTGAATACATTTCAGCAATACAGTGTGCAATTTTTGAATTTGGATGTCTTTTTCAAGTAGTACTTCTCTGGGTCTTATCAGCAGTTCTACTGAACAATGACTCAGCATTTTCATGCCCCAGATACTGGTCCACATTCTGATTGGCTTCTGGCTGGTGTGTCTCATTCTTTCTCTTGTCCTATCTATCTGTCTGTCTTTCTCTCTATCTGCCTGTCTTTCTCTCAGTTCATTTTTTTATGCCTCCGCACCAGCCATAGCTGTGGTCAGAGCCATTATGTTTTGGGGTTTTCCATCCATCTTACCTTACCACAGTCCGTCTGTACATATATACAGACGTCCATCTGTTCCATTCTCATTAACGCGTTATCTCAAGAATGCCATGAGGGAATTTCTTCAAATTTGGCACAACTGTCACTTGGCCTTAAGGATGGACTAAGTAGAATTTGGTGGTCAAAGGTCACTGTGACCTTGTGTCTGTCTCATTTCATGAACGTGATACCTCATGAAGACCTTCCCTTAAATTTGACACAAACATACTAGGACTCTGGAATTAACTAATTAGAATTTGAAACTGTGCTGATTGTGTAGATCTTCTGTGCTGTGGGGGGAAGGTGTTTGTGAAGCATCCTTGTTTTCACATACATAAATAAAAGTGTGTGTGTCTGTGTGTGTGTGTGTCATGGTGATTCACTGTCCCTCAGGTTATGGCATGCTGATACGTATTGGGTAGCAAGATACGTTCTTCTACAAGGAGTATTTTTAATTTTGAGAGGTCATTAAGCTCTTTGAAATCTGAAATTAGTTCGAGTTGAATAGAGTTGTTAACTTGTTAAAATGAGCACTTATTTTATTGAATTTCTTACATGGTAGGAGGAAGAACATCT
Organism: Epinephelus fuscoguttatus; assembly: GCF_011397635.1. Classification (NCBI taxonomy): domain Eukaryota; kingdom Metazoa; phylum Chordata; class Actinopteri; order Perciformes; family Serranidae; genus Epinephelus; species Epinephelus fuscoguttatus. The sequence goes on along the minus strand of NC_064766.1, from coordinate 1,292,539 downwards.
CTGTCTCAGCCTCACCTGTCAAACAATGGCCACATATTCTGTTTTTTATGCCTGCACACCAGCGATAGCCATAGCCAGAGGCATGTTGTTTTTGAGTTGTTTGTCCGTACGTACATACTTTGTCCATGCATCCAAAAAAAAAAAAAGTTTTTGGCCAAAACTCAAAAATTCTCAAAACCAATAGAATATCATGATCGGTCAGCTTATTGTGACACTACAATAGTCTGCATAAAACATTTTTCTGACCATTACTGAGTGTCACATTTCAGGAACAGAAGGGGAGATATTTGGTCTGATACTGAATTGGTAACACTGTTTTTCGGTGTCCACAGATTATTTACTGATAATCAATATGAATTTATATCAAACAGATCAACATCACTGACATTTATAGAATCAACTGAAGAAATTTCAAACTCTAAAGGTCACCAAAAAATGGAGTTGGGTTATTTATTGATTTTGAAAAAAGCTTTTTGACACATACTTTGATGATATGGGGTTAAAACATATTTAAGTAAAAGGCAACAATTGGGAAGTGGGGAGAGTTCTCCTCATTATGTTTGGACATTTCTTGTGGCATCTCCCAGGGGTAAGTGTTGGTAGGTAATGACAGTAGCTTACAACAACATTAATGAAAGCAATAATATTATAGTTATAGTTCTGGCTACTGTGGTACAATATGTTGAAAGTATATATTAATATCTGGCAGTATACATATGTGACAATAATAATCATATGTGTATAATAACAGTAAAAGAATGACTAATGATGGCAGCAGCAGCAGGAGGCATCTGGCAGGACCATGGCAGCAGCACAACCACACACGTCACGCTGTCCAGGCACCGCTGCGATATGAGTTAATCTGAGAGACACAAAGGAGCACAAAGGCTCCGGGGAAGAAGCTGAGTTAGTGACATCCAGAATGGCCGAGTTAGCGAGATGCAGTAATAGGATACGAGAGAGAGAGAGAGAAGGAGAGAAGGTGCCCGGTGTATTATAGGGGGGTCCTCCGGCAGACTAGGCCTAAGTCAGCCTAACTAGGGACTGGTACAGGGCAAGCCTGAGCCAGGCCTAACTATAAGCTTTATCAAAGAGGAAAGTCTTAAGTCTAGTCTTAAATGTGGAGACGGTGTCTGCCTCCCGGACCGTAACAGGAAGATGATTCCACAGGAGAGGAGCCTGATAGCTGAAGGCTCTGGCTCCTGTTCTACTTTTGGAGACTTTAGGGACCACGAGTAACCCTGCATTCTCAGAGTGCAGTGTTCTGGTTGGACAATATGGCACTATGAGCTCTCTAAGATATGACGGAGCTTGACCATTTAAAGCTTTATAAGTTAACAGTAGGATTTTAAATTCAATTCTGGATTTTACAGGGAGCCAGTGCAGAGAAACTAAAACAGGAGAAATATGATCTAATTTCTTAGTTCCTGTTAGTACACATGCTGCTGCATTCTGAATTAGCTGGAAAGTTTTTAAGGACTTACTAGAGCTACCTGATAATAGAGAGTTACAGTAATCCAGCCTTGAGGTAACAAAAGCGTGGACCAATTTTTCTGCATCTTTTCGGGTCAGGATAGGCCTAATTTTCGCAATATTACACAGATGAAAAAATGCAGTCTCTGAGGTTTGTTTTAAATGAGAATTAAAAGACAAATCTTGATCAAATGTTACTCTGAGGTTTCTCACGGTAGTGGTAGAGGCCAGAGCAATGCCATCTAGAGAAACTATGTCATCAGATAAAGACTCTCTGAGTTGTTTGGGGCCAAGAACAATAACTTCAGTTTTGTTTGAATTTAACATCAGGAAATTGGTGCTCATCCAGGTTTTTATGTCTTTAAGGCAGTTACGGAGTTTAGTTAATTGACCTGTTTCTTCTGTATGATTGATTTTATTGTGATGTGATTAAGGGGCCTGTGATCGATATGAGGCGATATCATCTGCCTATTTAATACAACCAGCCATAAAAGATAAGAACAACACATAATTAATAAGTGCAGTAAAGTTTACTTTACACTGACTAGACTTACACACATAAAACAGCACATGGGATGAGTTAAGCGGCGCTGGCCTGTGATTGCATTACCTTTCTTCTTCAGCAGCTCTTTCCACCTGGGAAAGGCTACCCCGATGTTGACCCTTGTTTTTGAATTCGCCGGTCACATTGCCTTTTTGATTCCCTTTTGCGCTTTCTTGGCAATGAGGATTCCGTCTCCCGTGATGCTACATATGCATGATCCTGGATTATGCTCATAGAGTGGGACTTTTTTATGCTGCAGTAGTGCCGGGGTAGTAGCGAAGTGCCTCTTGCTCCTCTCCTTCGGCTTCTCAGTCACACACCACTGGCCTGGCTCTCAATGAAAACGCCAAAGGCGGGGCCATTCCCTGGTAGTGCTATATGTCCCTTGCTGGCGGATGTATTTTCAAGATGGCGAAACATTATGGAACCCCCCAAACAACTTACCCGCCCAATGTACAAACAAATCTGAAATTCTCCTTTTACGAGAATAAGTCAGATTATTGGTGGATGTAATAATATACCAATGATGACATATTCATGAATGCAGACATCGATTTTTGCCAATAAACAACTGAAATTGCTACACAATGTCCCTTTAAGCATGTTTACACTGCATAAGGTAGCCTAGCACCTAGCAGACTTTTTTTCCCCTCTAGTCATAGCTTAACAAATTACATGTAACATTATTATTTTTATTACTCACTGTTGGTTTAAGTCACTGCGTCTCCCAACAGAACAGCACGGTTGAATTTCAGTCCGCATGAACATTGTTTTCAGTCTACCATTGTTGAAACAGAGCGGCTGATGTTGCTGTAGTAAGAAGGTAGTGGAGTGAGATGTCTGTCCAGCCAGGGAACCTTGTGTCCTGTTTTATCTCGTAATGGCATTGTTCACACACACACGCATGTGTGCTGTATGTTGACCTGTATTTTCTCTAAAATCGATAATATTGCCACCCTGCTTATTTATTCCCGAGGATATATCATTATCCTCCTTGTCTTTTTCCTGGCTGCTTGCTGTCTGCCTGCTGTGATACAGTGATACAGATTTTTTTTTTTTTTTTTAAAAAGGCGTATCCTAAAGATCATGATATTATCAATCAATGTTTTCACTTTGCATTGATGATCTTGATCATAGTGTGCAGTTTTGTATTTCTATATGTGAAGTGAAGCTGCGGAACAGGTTGAAAGTGTAGCTTAAGGAGATACAGGGTAGAAGAAGGGAATATATATATATGTTTATGGTATGTTGGTGTACACATAAACTGGAAGAATTGTGTGTAATCATGTTTTGTATGTTCTATATACATTTATTCATTCATAAAAAGATATCAGACCAAGTTGATTAAGATTCATTTGTAATGTTATTTTTTATTTTTTGTAAGTCAAAGATAATTAGTTATATATACATTTAGACCAATTTATAAAAAAGTCTAAATTGTAAGACATGGAAAACGGCACCTCATATCGTACTGCGGTATTGGGTACGGTTAACATTACCATGTGCAATAGCCAGTGTGGAAATTACTATGTCTTCATTGCTTAAAATTGCTGCCACTATGTCTCTCGCCAACTTACTCATATTCACTGTGTCCTTGCTGCAGCATCCAATACAAGCATACAGAGGAAACACAAGATGGCACAAGTGCCTTGATGATGTCAGATTTCATTCCATATATTCTGACTTTAGTTAAATATATTCAAGGTTCGGGCGGCACGGTGGTGTGGTGGTTAGCACTGTCGCCTCTCAGCAAGAGGGTTGCCGGTTCGATCCCGGTTGTGGGAGCCCCGGAGTTTGCATGTTCTCCCCATGTCAGCGTGGGTTCTCTCCGGGCACTCCGGCTTCCTCCCACAGTCCAAAGACATGAAGATTGGGGATTAGGTTAATTGATAACTCTAAATTGTCTGTAGGTGTGAATGTGAGTGTGAATGGTTGTTTGTCTCTATGTGTCAGCCCTGCAATAGTCTGCCGACCTGTCCAGGGTGGGCACCCCGCCTCTTGCCCAATGTCAGCTGCGACCCTCAAGAGGATAAAGAGGTTAGAAGATGAATGAATGAATGAATATTCAAGGTTTGTTCCATATATTCAGACATTCATTCCATGTATTCAAGGTTCAGTCCATATATTCAGACTTGAATTCAATATATTCGAGGTTCATTCCATATATTCAGACTTTCATTTAGTATATTCAAGGTTCATTCAATATATTTGAACTTTCATTTCATATATTCAGACATTCATTCCATATATTCAAGTTTCATTCCATATATTCAGACTTTCATTCATTCCATATACCAAACTATTCAAACTATATATCCCTGGCAGAGGTTGCTGAAAAAGCTCCCCAGTGGCAAGGCACTGGATGTGGAAGAAATTTTGCCCTGAGATGCTGAAGGCTCTGGACACTGTTGGACTGTCTTGGCTGACACACCTTTTCAGTGTTGCATGGAGGTCGGGTACAGTGCCTGCAGAGTGACAGACAGGGTTGGTGGTTCCCATTTTCAAAAAAGGGGACCAGAGGGTGTTCTCCAACTATCAGGGTATCACACTGCTCAGCCTCCCGGGAAAAGTTTTAAGTTGTCAAACCAGGCACCACATGTCTCTACACCCCCGCCCGGAACCGTCAGACCCACCGAGACCGTACATTGTCCGGTTACTAAGATGGAGCGATCGGCAGCTCATTTTGAGGGCTGTAGCCGAAAAGGGGAAAAAACTGGCAGAGAAGGGAGAGAAGCTGGCATGGAAGGATAAACCCTTCCGTGTGTTTCAAGATCTGATAATCACCACTTGAAATCCAACAAAGACGCGCTGAGTATGCCGATATTACGAGGAAGCTGCGCGGAGCTGGGCTCCGCTATGGCCTCCTATTCCCAGCGAGACTCATCGTCACTGTGGCTGGACAAAAACATATCTACAACAATCCTGATGAACTGAGGTATGAAAATAACGCACTAAAAGTTAAATAGCTGCCTTCATTGTTTTTTTTTTCTCTCATTTTTATAGAGGGCATAAACCCATAAGTTTAAATAGTGCGGCAATACGCCGAAATCTGGCTGTGAGTTGCTTGAATGACTTAACGCCTGCTGACATTGGTTCATGGATAGATTTCTCTTGTTTTTTGTTTTGTTTTTTGCCCAATGTCACTGCTGTATGTTGTGTTATATGTTGTTTGGGAATCATGTACTGTATGTAATTGAATATGTGAAAGATGGGTCTGCCTATTAAGATTATATATATATATATATATATATATATTTCAAATAAAGTTAAACAATATAAAATACTCTCACATTTAAAAACCCTGACATATAGCTATGATACAAGAAACTCATTTGACTGAAAATGAATCTACAAAATTAAAACAGAGATGGGTGGACCAAGTCTTTTCAGCTTACGGGAGTAGTTCCTCAAGAGGTGTCAGCATTCTAATTGCAAAAACATCCACTTTCAAAGCATTGAAAATAATTTCGGACAAGGAGGGGAGATACATAATAGTATCGGGACTTCTTTGTAATCAGAAAATTGTGCTTGTTAATGTCTACAGTCCTAACACTGGACAAACTAAGTTTTTGACCAAGTTGAATATATTACTCTGTAGTTTTTTAAATATTCCAATAGTAATCGGTGGAGATTTTAATTTAGCAGCTGTACCTAATGTTGACTGGTCTAAACAGCCCTTACCAAACGATGGTGTGCTTGCAACAGCTTTTGAGGAATTTCAGACAAACATAGGTGCAACAGACATTTGGAGGTGCTGTAATGGGGATGCATAAGAATATACTTTCTACTCAAAGGTCCATAACTCATATTCAAGGATTGATTACTTATTATTAACTGGACAGATGTCTAAGAATGTTGTTAACTCTGAAATCCATAATATCAGACCATGCCCCTGTCTCTGTTAGTTTTTACCCTTCCTTTGAAATAAATAAAACAAAACAGTGGAGATTAAATAACTCACTCCTCAGAGATGAAACATTTATCTCTTTAATAAAAGCCAGAATAGAGGAATATTTCACCGTAAATATTAATTCAGTATCCTCAATACAGATAGTATGGGAGGCATTTAAAGCCACATGTAGAGGGTGGATAATAACCCTAACCCTAACCCTCGATCTGCAAAAAACAGGGAGAAGAATAAAAAGAAAAAATCATTGAGGGAAGAACTGAATAAGCTTGAAAAGAGACATATGAGGGAACCAGACAATCATAAATTAAAGGATGCTGTATTAATTTGCAGAGCTCAGATGCAAGAAATGATACATGAAGAAACTGCATTCGCATTGTTAAAACTTAAAAGGAAAAACTTTGAGTCAAGTGACAAAGCAGGTAGAATGTTGGCAATGAGGCTAAAACAACAGGTTAAACATTTAATTTCAAGTATGCATGATTGTGATGGGCAGCTTGTACAAGAAACAAACCAAATTAATAACGGTTTTATAACGTATTATATGAAATTGTATGAAACGGAGAATCATTATAATTTTAACAAAGCACAAAATTTCTTTAGTAATATATGTCTGCCCTCAGTTAAAGAGACAGACAAAAAAAGATCTTGAGGAGAATATTACAGAGGCAGAAATAAATCAGGCAATAAAATGCCTGTCGAATGGTAAGAGTCCTGGAGCAGATGGATTTAGTATTGAGTTTTATAAATGCTTCCAGCACGTATTGACTCCTTTTCTTACAATCTTATATAATGATATTACAAAGTTGAATCTATGCCTGTTAGCATGCGTACAGCTGTAATCACAACAGTACCAAAATCTGGAAAAGATTATTCGCAAATGAGCAACTATAGACCGCTTAGTCTACTTAACAACGACTATAAGCTCTTTGCAAAAATACTTACAATGCGTCTTGAAAGTGTGGTTCCTTCACTTGTCCATTTTGACCAAGTAAGTTTTGTTAAGGGCAGATCTGCTGCAAATAATATAAGACGACTATTTCATATTATGAACAAAGCCGCTTCATTTCAGCATCCAGCGATCATGTTATCATTGGATGCTGAAAAAGCATTTGATCGGCTTAAATGGCCATATTTGTTATATATTCTAGAAAAATATGGCTTTTGCCCTGTGTGTATGCAGTGGATCCGAGCACTTTACCATAAACCTCTTGCCTGCGTTAAAACAAATGGAATTGTGTCTTCACCCTTTGAGATATCTAGGTCAACTAGACAAGGATGCCCAGTCTCACCGATAATTTTTATTCTGGCGCTGGAACCCCTAGCATGTGCTATCAGAGCCAATCAACAAATAAGAGGCATAAATATATTTGGATATGATTTTAAATTAAATATTTATGCAGATGATATATTGTTGACGCTCTCCAAACCAGATGTATCAATGCCACACTTATTTAAGATCATAAAAGAGTTTGGTAATCTATTGGGCTACAAAGTAAATTGGAATAAGAGCGAAGCAGCCCCGCTCAACTGCCTGACTTTTTTCAACACACCATGCTGCAACCCAGATAGTATGGAGGAGAGAGGGACTGAAATACTTAGGGATTAATATTATCTCCCCAGTTGAGAAGATATTTGAATTAAATGGTCCAAAACTGATAAAAACTACTAGGGAAGAATTTACTAGATGGGGTACACTCCCATTATCTCTGTGGGGTAGAGCGGAGATCATTAAAATGAATGTTTTCCCCAGAATATCCTTTTTGTTATCCTCAGTCCCCCTTAAATTACCTGAATATTGGCTTAAAGAAATCAAGAAACTGTTTATAATGTTTCTTTGGGGGAATAAAAAAAACAAGAATTAGCTTAAATAAACTCACAATGCATAGAAATAAGGGGGAGTTGGGGATACCTGATATATATGATTATTAAGTTGCATTTAATGCCAAATACTCCATGCTCTGGGCTTACCACGAACAATGTGAGGTCGGCAGTTGGCTGTGGCTGGAACAGGAAATTGTTAATGAGCGTAAAAACGATATATCCCTTTCGTCTCTGTGGTATTGTACAAAGATTAAGACAAAATTAAGGATCTCATTGTTAGCTTCTCATGTGAAATATCAAAGAAAATTCAAAAGAAATGTGCAATTATTGGCTTAGTGTTGCCTTCATTATGGGAGAACCCTCTGCTCACTGCTGGAGGAAAAATCCTTTGTAACAAAAGATGGGAAAATCATAATATTAAAAACCTGGGTCAAATTGTAAAATAATAAAGTTTTAATGAACTCAAAACAACATTTGGTTTCAATGATATGTGCTTTCTGCAGTACCTACAGCTGAAATCAATTCTGCAAAAATATATATCTGAAGGGATTTCACTGGCTTCAGATGTAGATAAAGATAACAAAATGAAAGAAATTATATTAAATAGAGGCACAGTATCTAAACTATATAGGCTTATTCACCCCTCTTCCTGTGATGCCATGGATAAAATCAAATCACAATGGGAACAGGATCTAGGAAAAAACCTAACAGAGCAGTGGGGCATCATAATGCGACACACAAATTATTAATCAAAATGTGTTAGATATAAACTTATACAACTGAAGATATTACACGGAATATATACAACACCACAGAAACTGCATAAAATGAATCCAGATATATCTGATCTATGCTGGCATGGTTGTGGAGAGAGAGGGTCTTTAATGCACATGTTATGGCAATGTCCAAAGATAAATCAATTTTGGGTAGAAGTAAAAAATGTTTTATGTACAATATTAAATGAGGATGTATGTACTGTATTTGCCCAGATGTGTGCTTGCTGGGTGTAAAAACTGAAGGAATGAAATCTGCAGTAACACATCATCAGTAACACTGGCCTTCCTCTGTGTGAGAAGGACTATTTTGATGAATTGGAAAGTAAGGAAACCAAACTGTTTATTTTTTTATTTATTTTATTTAGCCTTTATTTATCCAGGAAATGTCCCATTGAGATACAAGATCTCTTCTTCCAGGGAGTCCTGGCCAAGACAGCACACATAAGTTCCATACATAAAACAATAGGACAACACACATAAGTTCCATACATAAAACAATAAAACATACATATACAATGAAAACATGAAATATAAAAAATCAACAGTAAAGGGCAATCTTAAGTGAACATTAATTAAAACAACTACACGTTTCCTGAAGGGCTGATTTTAAAATACCTTTAAACACATTTACAGTAGGGAGGAACTGTAGGTTAATTTTATCTTGCAACTCATTCCATAATGAGGGGGCATAGAAAGAAAATGAGGTTTTACCAAGATCCGACTGCATCCGGGGAACATTTAAAAACATCCCATTTGCTGCTCGTCTAGTGTTGTAGGTATTCGTATAAAAAGACAGAAGTCTGGAGATATAAGATGGTAATTTACCAACTAAAAGTAAAAGTCAACATGTGTGCTTTTCTCCTCTGGTATAGGGAGGGCCATCCTAAAGATTCATATAAGGTGCAGTGGTGTGTGCGTGAGCCTGCACTCGTTACAAAACGGATTGCTGCATGATAAACAGAGTCCAGCTTTTTAAGCAGGGAAGATGCTGCATGCATATATATCACATCTCCATAATCCAAAACAGATAACAACAAGCTTTGCACAAGTTTCTTTCTGGCTTCGAATGGGAAACATTTTTTTAAACGAAAGAAAAAACCCAGTTTCGGCCTAAGCTTCTTCAGCAATTTGTCAATATGTACATTAAAAGACATCTTGTCATCAAGCCATATACCTAAATATTTATAAGAAGTAATTCGTTCAAGACATGTACCGTCCAATGTCGAGATCGCAGGAACAACTACATTGGAACGAGATAGAGTGAAGGTCATAAATTTGGTCTTCTTTGAGTTTAGAACCAATTTTAACTTCAGCAGGGACTGCTGTAGTGTTTGAAAGGCATCCTGCAGGAACTCTAAGGCTTGGTTTAAAGAAGGTGCCATTGTGTAAATAATTGTGTCATCTGCATATAAGTGAAAATGTGCTGGACTTATTCCATTACCTAAATCATTAATAAAAATTGAAAATAAGATAGGTGCCAAAATAGAACCTTGAGGGACACCTTTATTTACATTAAGAAGGGCTGAGGTGTAGTTTTCTACTGAGACACACTGAGTTCTTTCAGATAGGTAGTTTTTAAACCAGTTCAGAGCCCTTTCACTAAGGCCTACACAGCGAAGTCTCTGCAGTAGTAGTTCATGATCCATAGAGTCAAATGCTTTGGACAAATCAATAAACAATGCTGCACAGTGTTTCTTACTGTCTAGACATCTGATAATATCATCTGTGACTAGCATGGCTGCTGTTGTAGTACTATGGCCTGATCTAAAACAGGACTGAGACTCATTGAGAATATTTCTAATGGTTAAAAACGTCTTCAGTTGCTCATTTATAAGCGATTCAAGAACTTTGGCCATGACCGACAGTCTGGAAATAGGGCGGTAATTATTTAGGTCAGAAGGGTCTCCGCCCTTTAACAAAGGGAGGACCAAAGCCGATTTCCATGAGCTGGGTATTTCATTGGAGTAGAGACTGAGATTAAAAATGGAGGCAATAGGCTCTGCAATAACACCTGCAGCAGTTTTAAAGAAAAAAGGCTCTATCTTGTCTGGACCTGAAGATTTTTTTTACATCTAGGCTCATGAGTGCTTTCTTAACTTGAGAGGCCAAAATGGGGGCAAAGGTGAACTGTTGATCAGGGTCACAAGGAACAGGGTCAAACCCTCCTCCATACCCCCAGCTTTACTAGAGTCAAAAATTGAGCCAGCAGAAATAAAATGATTATTAAAGCTGTTTATAATGTCTATTTTACCCTTGATTTCGGTTTGATTCACCTGTAGAAAATCAGGGAGGCTATTTGATGTGATAGAACCAGAGTATGATTTCACTAGTTACCAAAACTTAGCAGGGTTATTCAAGTTTTCAATTATTGTGTTAAGATAATAATCACATTTAGCATTTTTGATTAATTTAGTGCATTTATTTCATAATGTTCTATAAAGGGTCCAATCTGAAGGAATATTCGATTTCTTTGCTTTTGCCCAAGCAGCATTTCTTTGCCGGATAAGGGTGGAGACAGAATCATTAAACCAAGGGTTATCTTTACCACTTATCCTATATTTTCTAAAAGGAGCGTGCTTGTCACATAAAGCCAGGAAGGTGGATTTGAAATAATCCCATGCTAAAACAACATCTGTCATTTGTGAGACAATGTACAGATCACTGTTAAACACATCATGTAAAAAAGCTTGCTCATCGAAATGTTTGAACTGCCTTTTATAAATAAAATGTGTTTTACCCTTAGGGACCTTACAGTTTCTAACACAGACAACTGCACAATGATCACTGACATCATTACAGAGAGTTCCAACTGCAGAGAATTTGTGGGGTGCATTCGTTAAAATAACATCTATCAGAGTGGACTTATTCAGGTCTTTTTGATTTAACCGGGTTGGTGAATTGACTATCTGCTCCAAACAAAGAGAGTCACGAGTGTCTTTAAAAGAATTTGACACGTCCGACAGTTCCAGTTCCAGTTCAGGTCTCCGAGTAAAACCATCTCAGACTTAGTCCAGGTGTGGAGAAGGTCAGAGAGTAGAGACGTGGCTTCACTTGAGGCTGCCGGCGGCCGGCGGCCGATAACATCCAACCACAGTGATATCAGAACCGTTTGGAAGAGATAATTTAATCACAGAGAGTTCAAAGCACTTAGGTTTTGTTATGGACAGGATGCAAGTGCTATTTAAATTGTTTTTTACATAAACTGTGACCCCTCCTCCTTTTCCCGCACAGTCTGTTCTAAAAACATTATATCCTTCTATATTAATCATGTCATTTGTGATTGACTCCTTAAGCCATGTCTCAGTAAGAACGACGATATCAGAGTCAGTCGAGTCAGCCCATATTCTAATAAGATCCATTTTACTGTGTTTGACCATGCTACGTACATTAAGGTGAAATGTACAAAATTAATTTGATAGAAATGGGAAGATCACACCACAGGCAAGCTGCAGTATATGAAAAGGTATTTTTCCCGAACTTAGTTTTAAATTTCAAGGCCGTGGAACAGTGGACCAGCTCTTTACCCTTGCTAGGCTGCTAGAGGGGTTATGGGAGTTTGCCCATCCACTCTATGTGTGTTTTGTGGACTTGGAGAAGGCTTACAACCATGTCTCTTGTGGGGGATACTGCAGGACTACGGGATACCTGGCTCGCTGCTACGAGACATCCAGTCCCTATACGACCAAAGTGAGAGTTGCATCCACATACTCATCGTAAAGTCAAATACGTTCTTGGTGGGTGTTGGCCTCCACCAGGATTGTCCTGTTTGTGATATTCATGGACAGGATCTTGAGGCGCAGCCGGCAGGATGAAGGGGTTTGGGGACCTCAGAATCGCATCTCTGTATTTTGCAGATGATTGTTCTGTTGGCTTCATCACATCCTGACTTCCAGCATGCACTTGGGCCATTTACAAACGAGTGTGAAGCGGTCAGCACCTCCAAATCTGAGGTGGTTTTCTGCCAAAAACTGGTGGATTGACCCCTCCCAGTTGGGAGAGAGTTAGTTGGAGTATCTATCTTCATGAGTGAAGATAGAATGGGGCGTGAGATGGATCGGTGGTTTGGCGTGGCTTCTGCAGTGATGCAGGCTTTGTGCCGGGCCGTCATGGTGAAGAGAGAGCTGAGCCAGAAAGTGAAATTTTCGATTTACTGCTCCATCTGCATCCCAACCATCACCTATGGTCATGAGCTCTGGGTAGTGACCGAAAGAATGAGATCACAGATACAAGCGGCTGAAATGAGTTTTCTCCATGGGATGGCTGGGCTCAGCCCTAGAAATAGGGTAAGGAACTCGTACATGCGGAGGGAGCTCAGGAGTAAACTCGCTGCTCCTTCACTTTGAAAGGGGTCAGTTGGGTGGGAGTCAGTTGGGGTGCTCCTGAACGCTTGCTGTTGGAGGTGTTCTGGGCACGTCCCACTGGTAGGAGGCCCCAAAGCAGACCCAGAACACAGCCTAACTGCAATTTTAAACAAATTTCTCTTGAGAATGAGACCCTGTGTCTCAATGAGATTACCTGTTTAAATAACGGTTGAATAAAATAACTACAGTGAAACAAACATTCATTCATTTATTCATTGTCTGTGGCCACTTATCCTTTTCAGGGTCACTGAGTACCAACCATTCACCCTCACATTCACACCTACAGCCAAAGTAAAGTCACCAATTACCCTAACCTATGTGTCTTTGGACTGTGGGAGGAAGCCGGAGTACCTGGAGAAAACCCATGGTGACAACATGCAAACTCCACACAGAGAGGCCGCAGCCAGCTGTAACAAACAAATTCTGTAACTTGTTTAAAACCACAATCAACCATCTGTTTTTTGTTTTAACATTTACTCAGGAACAAAAATCAGCCTTCAAACCTAAAACAACTAAAGTTTTGACATTTATTGTTAACAATTTTGGCCATACTGCCCAGCTCCACTACATACTGCTTAAACTTGGATGTATTTGATTACAAAAGTGACCTTTTTGTCCCATGTCATCTTCACAGTTTTAAAGCAAGTTATAGGCGATACCAGTCAGACCAAGGGTAAAATTGAAAAACAGTAGCATCATGCATGCAAAGGAGGCAACAAAGGGACACTCTCAGAGAGGAGCTGAGGCAACAGGCATTCTGCAAACAGAGACATCAGTACTTCAGAGCTGTCATCTTCAGCAGTATCAATTAAATATGACATGGCACCCTGCATCATCGGTTTATTGTTTTGTTATAGTATACTGCTCTAATTTTCAACATGGTTTAATGTGCTAGGAATGTCACACTTTTTTTTGAATTAATTTTAATTTTAATTTTGTATGCTTTCTTAATCCCCAAGGGGAAATTCAATCTTTTGACTCTGTTGTCATATACATATACACACACATGCAGAAACAGAACCTATAATGTCAGATGTCAGAGTGAAGGGGCTGCCCATGACAGGCACCCCTGAGCGGTTGGGGGGATTGGTGTCTTGTTCAAGGGCACCTCGGCAGTGCCCATGAATGTCTCTATCACTTTTAATCACACTGACTTTGAAACACACTAAGTTTTGTAAACTGTTGGAAAGAGGAGCTTTCTCATAATATCAGTATTGTTTTTGCACTCAACATATTAAGCAAAATACATTACATAATAACTGTCACCAAGCCATGCTTTAAAGAGACAGAGATAGACAGAGAAAAGGAGAGAGAGAGAGAAAAAGAGAGAATGTGTGTGTGTGTCTGTGTGTGTGTGTGTGTGTGTGTGTGTGTGTGTGTGTGCGCGCGCGCGCATTTATATATAAACATATAGATATAAGGGGATGTACTTCCTCTTAAATTGTGACAAATATATTACAGTATTATCTGGGTGAAATACCAAGAAATATGATTTGTTAATCCCAAAATCCCAAACTTTTTTGTGCCTATAAAAGGCCGTATACTGCCCTCCCTAAAACATCAGTCCTTCATCAACATACACACACTCACACACACACTAAGATACCTATACACATTTTATATGATTCTATTTACTATATTTTATCTACGTTGTGTTATTGCAAATCTAACTGTTATTGTGTCCAAATATTTGCAAAGTTTGTATTTTGGTGCTTCGGCAAATTTGTTGTTAAATATCATGCTAATAAAGCCTCAGAACTGAGAAGAGCAGAGAGAGGAGAAAGAGTGAGAACAAAGTGAGAAAACAGAAGTGGAGAGTAGATGTGTGGGCTAAAGGGAGATAGAGAGAATTAAGTAGGCGCATTCTTGGCAAGATTGTGTGTGCGTGTGTGTGTGTGTGCCTGCATGTACGTCAGAACCAGTGCTTGTCTAAATAAGGCCAAGGAGGACAACCTATCAACAGCTGACCACCACCAACCCCCACCCACCAAAACTGCAACACACACACACACACACACACACACACACACACACACACACACACACACAGTCAGTAGTGTGCTTTTTCTAGTTTTGTCCTTGGTCAGTGTGGAAGAACGATCTGAAATCTGACCTTTCCACTGGTGCTTCCCTGGTTTGGTTTCAGTTGTGACTCTAGGTTTATTTTGATTCTTAATTGACTTCACTAAATATTGTATAAATAGTACCATGGGTAATAATGAAACATCATTTTAGATGATTGAGTGAGTGTAGATAAGTTGTAGATAAGCAGTTTATTTGAACAGTTTGGTGGAATGCATCCCAGTTTGCATAGAGACTGCAAACTGGGATGCTTGGATTTGGTAAAATACCTCCTGCCCAATGAAATTGGTCTGTGTTCAGAGAATACAGAATCCACAGATAGCTTAAAGGGGAACTAATATTTTTTCAACCTGGGCCCTATTTTCCGGTCTACTTGTGTCTAAATGAGTGATAGGATGTTCAGTATTTGACATTTCTCCAGTACAAAGCTAGGGCTGACCTGCCTGCAGCCCGTGAGCGCATGCTATATTAAATAATAGGGCACTCAGACAGCATCAAACGTCAAAATATGTCCATTAAAAGTGCTTTTTTTCCCACACAGATAGTTTCGGATTGTTAGTGTAATTATCAGACAACATAACGAAAAGGAGAAATGAATGTCTATGTTTACCTTTAGCTGGATTCGGACATCTTTCTCTGCCTGTTGCAATTTTAGTATATGTGCTACCGAAGTAACACTGCTCCCTCTCCTCATCCACTCTGCAGTTTCAATGAGCTCTGCATCATCTGCATGTACGTCCATGTACTCCTACATGTCAAATATTGAATATCCTGTCACTCATTTAGACAAAAGTAGATCGGAAAATAGGGCCCAGGTTGACAAAAAACAATAGTTCCCCTTTAAGGCCATAGCTGAAACAGTTCCCTGAGGAACACCAAGTGTGTGTCTCAAATGACAAAAATCCTTGATTTAAATGCTGTACCTTAAAACTTGTGTTCGTAATGAAACTACTATTTGCTGTGGGAACATTAATTATTGTGGCAGCAAGAACTGATTTAATACTGTTTGTGAAAGTTGAAAATCAAGGAGAAAGTGAAGAGGGAAGTAGAGACAGCTAGCCCAAAATGCCACACAGCTCTTGGATCACGCTAATTTGTCTTTCCATCCAGTTTAAATGTGCCGAGCCAGAGATGTAAGAACTCTGGAGTAGGGCCATAAGTGTGCCTGACTGCCTCCAAGTGGGTAGTGATAATGTCTCAACGACTACATTGAACCCCCCAACCCCCCACCTGAAATAAGCTGTGTGTGTCGCAAGACTCAACTCAAATCTGTGTGTACAGGAGACCAGAGAGAAAGGTGTCATTAAAAGTCTCTGCATGTGCAGCTCTCAGTACTTTTATAGCCTCTGTGTGTGTTTTGGAGTTTAGTTTCTCTCCTGCATCCTGTTTTTATGTTAAATATCTCTTTTATTTTTGTTTCATGTTTGCTTTCAGCTGTTGTTGTTGCTGTTTTTTTTCTAGCTTGAATGGCCATTGTGTGGGTTAGCCTATTTTGTACATGTACAACAACAAATTTTTGATCACAAAAAGGTTAATAATCTCTTTCAATTTCAAAACTTTCTCTTTAGACTCTACCATATTGACCATATGTAGCAAAATTAACACTATGTCTATCTGTGTTTTTTCACAGGACTGCCCATGCCCGGGCCAAAGCAGAGGCTGCAGACCAGGCTGCACAGTCAGCCAGTCAGGATTCAGATATTGCCAGAGCTGTGGCCAGAGAGCTTTCCCCCAGCTTCCATCAGCCAGGTACTGTAATAGCAGCAACAGTGCGACATTACACAGCAGAGTAGCAAAGTATAAGGTGAATTAAATTTGAAAGACGTTAACAATCTTTTATTTTGTAATTAATGTGACAAAAAGCAGTGTAATTCTGCTTTAATCAGTAGGATTTGAACCATGTTAGTGCAGAGTCTTTAAGGCCAATTATATGTACCAGTCTCTGGAGCAGAATTTGATGGTCAGTTGTGTCAAATGCGGCACTAAGATCTAATAAAACAAGTACAGAGAAAAGTTCTTTGTCTGAAGCAATCAGAAGGTCATTTGTAATTTTTACTAGTGCTGTCTCTGTGCTATGATGCACTCTAAATCCTGACTGAAATTCCTCAAATAAATTATTGTCGTGGAGAAAGTCACACAGCTGATTTGCAACTACTTTTTCAAGGATCTTTGAAAGAGAGGGAAGATTAGATATGGGTCTATAGTGGGCTAACACTTCTGGCTCCAGGGTGGGCTTTTTTGAAGAGGTTTAATTGCAGCTACCTTAAAAGACTGTGGTACATAGCCTGTTACATATTGATCATGTCTAATATAGAAGTGTTAACTAAAGATAAAACTCCTTTAAGTAGCCTAGTTGGGATGGGGTCAAAGAGACACGTTGATGATTTAGATAAAGAAATCATTGAGGTCAGTTTTTGAAGGGTATCACAGAAGCATCGGAAATGAACAAACACGCTTACCACAGTACGTCAGGAGTCAGGAGTCCCATGCATTATGACTACTTAAACACATCTCAACAATCAACTGTAGTCAGGACTGATAGTATGCTTTAATAGCCCATGCAGTATCAAAAGTTGTTATTTGTGATACAACCCCTATTCCAATAAAGTTGGGATGCTGTGTAAAATATAAATAAAAACAGAATACAATGATTTAAAAATCCTCTCGACTTATATTCAATTGAATACAATAAACAGACAAGTTAATTAATCTTTAAACTGATGAACATTATTGTTTTTTTTGTAAATATACACACATTCTGAATTTAATGTCTGCAACATGCAACATGTTATAATAAAGTTGAGACAGGCGCATGTTTACTGCTGTGTGACATTACCTTTTCTTTCAACAACACTTGCACCCGCAGTTTGCTCCGTCTTAACGTCCTATTCACAAAGGATATTGCGCTAATGATATACCAGGGCAAACACGCCCACAAAGTTTGGCAGCTGAGTGCAGTTTGCCCCTGACTGCAATTAGCCACATGGCAAAGTATAAATGTTGGCTTTGCGCCAAGAACACCGTGGCAGAACAATGGCAGACTGTTTGGCAAAGTACTGAATACTGTAAACCCTCATGTAGTGATGTCTGCTGGTGAATCAGTCTAACAGTGTTGGATGGGTTGAGGCTGTGGATGTGACCAAGTTTGACCACTTTATCACTATTCCCTCTCACTTGTAGCTGTTTTTTCATTATCTTTTGAATCTAATATGAATTATGGAACCGTTTTTGTTCATGTTTGTTTCCCCCGTTTCGTAAAATAAATTATTGAAAGTTGCTTTTGAAGTGCGTGACAGAAGTGCATTTTGAGAACGACCGCAGACTGTCACCTGTTCAATGCATCAGTATCTTCGGATGCCATTAAAGTAATAATGATTATAATAATAATGTCAAAATATTATTTACAGACTGATTTAACAGACGATCACTGAGAGGCTTCCACAGAGGACCGCCCAGTTTGCGCCAGCTTTCTAAAGACGTTATTTACTTCACTCAAACTGCGTGTGGCTATTAGCGCTGGTGTCAGTGAATTAGACGTTGTTTATCAATGAGGCTCATTTGCATAGAAAGGGGCAATTTTTGCGCCAAATATATGCATATTACCTCATTTAAATACGTGCAAATAACACCGGAGCACCGAGACGCAATCTGCTTGGCAGTGCAGTTAGTGGAGCATTTCACCCTCTCTCGCGTGCGTTGTGAATTGGACAGTATCTGTTTGCTCCATTTTTACCGGTTTAGCGGCTGCAAAAGCCACGCAATCCTTTTGTGAATTTGGCCGTCAGTGTTTTAGAAATGAGGACATTAATTGCTGAACTTTAAAAAGTGAAATTCTTTCCCATTCTTGCCTGATACACGACTTCAATTGTTCAACAATCTGGGGTCTCCATTGTCATATTTTATGCTTTATAATGATAAATGGACCTACATTTGTGTAGTGCCTTTCTAGTCATCCGACCACCTAAAGTGCTTTTTACACTACAAGCCCCATTCACATTCATACACTGGTGGCCGAGGCTACCATACAAGGTGCCACCTGCCACTCAATTTATAACACTCACACACCGATGGAAGCATCACTGGGAGCAATTTGGCTTAGTATCATGCTCAAGGATACTTAGACATGCAGACTGGAGGAGCTGGGGATCAAACCACTGATCTTCCGATTGGTGGACAACCTGCTCTACCTCTGAGCCACAGCCGCCCAATGTGCCACACATGCAGGCAGGCCAATCTAGTACCTGCAGTCTTTACAAGAAGCCACACTGCACGTAATGCATAAGCCACGTAATGCATGCAGAATGTGTCTTGTTGGAATAAGCAGGAACGTCCCTGAAAAACACATCATCTGGATGGCAGCATATGTTGCTCTAACACCTGTATGTACCTTTCAGCATTCATGGTGCCTTCACATATGTGCAAGTTAGCCATGATGGCATGAGCACTAACACACCTTCAGTCCAGCACAGAAGCTGGTTTTGAACTTTGAGCTGGCAAAAAGTAAGAAAAAGACATACATTTGTCAAGCTATATTTTCACTATGGAAAAACAGCAATGAGTTGGGGTGTTCGAACAAACCACCAACCAACTGTACACAGCCACTGCAATGGTGACACCTATTACATCCCCTCGTCATACACACACACACACACACACAAGCAAGCAAGCAAGCAAAACTTTATTTATATAGCACATTTCATTCCAGGTGGAAGCACAATGTGCTTCACAGAGCAAAAAACAATCAAATAGTTATGGCCATCAAGTAATCAGTAAAACTAGTTTAAAACAATATAAAATTGTAAAAGATAAAACCTAAGAGTAAGAATAAAATAATATTTGAGAGCAGAAATGGACCGCTAAAAGATAAAAAAAAGATAAAATCATTAAATAAATAATAACAACATAATAATTAAATAATTAAAACCAATAACCAAAACCAATAAGTAAAACCAGTCGGCCAGACTACTGAAAGGCATAGCTAAAAAGGAAAGTTTTGAGTTTAGTTTTAAAAGATGTTGGAGCAAACTTAACATGATTGGGTAAGCTGTTCCATGGGCTTGGAGCGCAAGACCTAAAAGCAGCCTCACCAATTTTCATGGAGACCCGGGGAATAGCCAGACGGCCGTTCCAGATGACCTGAGGGATCGACCTCGTTCATAGCTCACAAGCATGTCAGACACATATTGAGGTGCTAGCCCAAGTAGGGCCTTAATAACCAGTATTAAAATTTTAAATTTAATTCTAAAATTTACTGGGAGCCAGTGTAATGACCTCAACACAGGTGTTATGTGGTCGTATTTTCTTTTTCTCGTTAAAACTCTAGCAGCTGTATTGTGGAGTAGCTGCAGTCGATCAAGATGCTTTTTAGGTATTCCGTCATCCTGGGATATAAAGCTCCTAATCTTATTAATATTTCTTAAATGATAAAAAACAGTTTTGAAAATGCTGCTAATGTGGCTCTGGAAGGTGAGGTCAGAATCAATGATGACGCCAAGGTTTCTGACCTGTGTAACATTTTCCAGAGCCAATTCTGACAATTTAAAAGATACTTCCTGTCTGTGTGCTTTCGGCCCGATAACAATGATATCCGTTTTATCATTGTTTAATTGTAGAAAATTACACGACATCCAGCTATTTATATTATTGATACGGTCTGCAAGCATGTCTATAGGGCTCAGGTTACTGGGGAACAGGGAAATATACAGCTGTGTGTCATCAGCATTATTATGATAGCAAACATTGTGTTTCGTGATAATCTGACCCAGGGGCAACATGTACAGATTAAAGAATAACGGGCCTAAAATTGACCCCTGGGAGACACCATATGAGATTAAAAAAAATTCGGAGCTAAAATTCCCAAGAGAAACACTAAAATCACGTCCTCTAAGGTAAGATAAAAACCAGTCCTGTGCTGACCCAGATAGGCCAACTCACCTCTCAAGCCTCTCCATTAAGATATCATGATCAATCATGTCAAATGTTGAGGTTAGATCCAATAAAACTAAAATGGAAGCTCTACCATTATCACTATACAGTATATTCTTCAATCATTACCTCTGACCAAGGCTGTTTCTGTGCTGTGGTTGGGGCGAAAACCAGATTGGTAGAGATCCTGAATTTTGTTGGCTGCGAGGTGGTAGCTCAACTGCTTGTGAACAACTTTTTTGATAATTTTGCTTAAGAACGGCAGGTATGAGATTGGTCTATAGTTATTAATAATGGTGGGATCTAAAGTGGGTTTCTTCAAAAGTGGTTTAACTATTGATGACTTCAGTGACCTGGGGAAAGTACCAGATTGTAAGGAAGTGTTTACAGTAGTTAAAATATCATTAGATAAACATTTAAAAACACTTTTAAAAAAGGAGGTGGGAATGGGATAGAGGGAAGAAGTGGAACAGTCTGTGAAGACTGTGAACCACTTTCCCAAGATCATCAGTACTGACTGATGTAAAAGTTGTTAAAATAGACTTGAAGTAAGAAGGAGGCTGGGTAAGAGGAGCAGCAGTAGTTGTTGGAATTCTTGACCTAATAGTCATTATTTTGTTGTCGAAGGAGGCTGCAAACTCCTCACACTCATCTGTGGAGATAAAATCACCTGGAATTGAAGTTCTGGAATTATTTAAAAGTTTATTTATAGTGGAAAAGAGAACCCTTGAGTTGTGTGTATTATTATCCATAATATTTAAAAAAAAATGTACTTGCCTTGCTCCTTTAATTTTTGAATTATAATTAAATTATACATTTTTGTAAATGTTAAAATGCTCCGGAAGCTGGGTTTTATGCCATTTACTTGCCCTTCTGTAGTCCCTTTTCTTCCTCCTTATCAGTTCATCTCCTAACCAGGGACTTTTACTTTCATCAGACAACACTTTGATTTTTACAGGAGCAATATTATCTAAAACCAGTTTAGTGCCTTGATTAAAAGCTACTACCATGTCATCACAGGATGACATATCAGACTTTACAGCACTACAGAAATAGGTGGCAAAGATATCAGCTGAATTTGTCGGGAAGCACCGTTTCTGGACAGTCATGGCAGAGTGTACCTGAACAGGATCAAAATTAATTTAAAAAAAGATACAGTAGTGGTCAGATAAAGCAACATCAAGTGCTGATACAGAAAAGACATTGACTCCTTTAGACATAATTAGATCTAAGGTATGGCCCCGGTTATGAGTGTGTCCATTTACCTGCTGAGAGAGACCAAAAGCTTCCAGCAGGTTGTTAAGCTCTCTGGCATAGTAATCATCAGTGTTATCTATATGGATATTGAAATCACCAGAGATTAAAATAGAATCAAAATTTAAAGAAGTTTGAGATAACAAGTCATTAAATTCATCAATAAAAGTACTGATTGTTTTTGGCGGTCGATATATTATAATTAATAAAACAGGAGTTGTGCATTTCAGTGTCAGTGCAAGATATTGAAAAGACATGTACTCTCCAAAAGTGAGCTGCCTGCATAAGAACAAATCAGAGAAAAGTGCTGCTACACCTCCACCTCTCCTATCAGACCTAAAAACATTTAAAAAGTTAAAATTAGGCAGTGAAGCTTCTGTTAGTGTAAAGTTA